>NW_007733112.1:130231-134468 GCF_000696425.1 Galeopterus variegatus | reverse complement strand
AAGAACAAACTAAACCCAAAGCTAGTCAAAGGAAGGAAATAATTAAGATTAGAGAAAAGATAAATGAAATAGAAAATAGAAAAATAATAGAGAAAATCAAAGAAAAAAAGTTGGTTCTTTGGAAAGATCAACAAAATTGTCAAAACTTTAGCTAGATGGACTAATAAAAAACTCAAACTACAATGATCAGAAATAAAAGGAGGAACATTACTACCAATTTTACATAAATAAAAATAATTATAAGAGTATTATAAACAATTGTATGCTAACAAATTGGATAACCTAGATGAAATGGACAATACTTAAAAACAAAAATCCTACTAGGACTAAATTACACGAAAACACAGAAAATTTGAATTGACTTGTAACTAGGAAGGAGATTGAATCAGTCATCAAAAATCTCCCAGCAAGGAAAGCCCTGGACCTGATAGTTTCACTGGTGATTTCTACCAAACAGTAAAGAAGTAATACCAATTATTGTCAAATTTTTCTAAAAAACTGAAGTGTTAGGAACACTTCCTAATTCATTGTATAAGGTCAGCGTCATCCTGATACCAATGCCAAAGATACTACAATACCAAGAAAAAGAAAACTACAGATCAATACCCCTTATGAACATTGATGCAAAAATCCTCAACAACATATTAGCAAGCTTAATTCGAAGGCATATTGAAAACATACTAAAAGGATTATATACTTTGACCAAATGGGATTTATTCCTAAAATGCAAGGATGATTCAACATACAAAAATCAATCAATGCAATACACCACTTTAATATGATGAAGGGAAAGCAAAAATCTAAAACACATGATCATCTGAATTAATGCAGATAAAGCATTTGAATAAAATAAACACTCTTTATAAAAACACTCAAAAATGAGAAATAGAAGTAAACTATCTCGACATGATAAAAGCCGTAGATAAAAAACTTACAGCAAGCATTATTCTCAGTGAGGAAAGACTGAAAGCTTTTCTCTATGATTAGGAACAAGGCAAGGATGCCTGCTTTTGCCACTTTTGTTCAACATAGTACTGGAAGGTATAGCCAGAGCAATTAGGCAGGAAAAAGAAATAAAAGGCATCCAAATTGGAAAGGAATAAAATTATCTTTGTTTCCAGATGATATTATCTTATACGTAGAAAACCCTAAAAGATTCCACAAAAAATTCCTAAAACTAATAAATGAATTCAGTAAAGTAGCAGGACAAAAAATCACTCATAAAAATTAGCTGCATTTCTATACACAAACAATGAACAAACTAAAAAGAAAATTATGAAAACAGTTTTAATTTACAATAACAAAAATGAAATAAAATACTTAAGAATTAACTGAGGATGTGAAAGACATGTGCAATAAAAACTAATATTGCTGAAATAAATTAAAGAAGACATAAATGGAAAGACATCTCATGTTCATGGATTGGAAGACTTAATATTGTTCAGATATCAATATTACTCAAAGTGAACTACAAATTCAGTGCAATTTCTACAAAAATCACAATAATGATTTTTTGCAGAAATAGTAAACCCATCCTAAAATTCATATGGAAGCTCACGGGACCCTGAATAACCAAACCAATTTTGAAAAAGAAGGACAAAGCTAGAGGACTCACACTTCCTAATTTCAAAACTTACCACAAATCTACAGTAATCAAAACAGTATGGTACTGGCATAAAGAAGACATATAGAGCAATGGAATAGGATAGTGAGCCTAGAAATATACCCTTGCATATATGGTCAAATGATTTTTGACAAGAGTGCCAAGGACATTCAATGGTGAAATAATAGACTTTTCAACAAATGGTTCTGGGAAAACTGGATATCCACTTCCAAAAGAATGACATTGGTCCCTCACCTACACAATATACAAAAGTAACTCAAAATGGATCAAAGATCTACATGAAAGACCTAAAACTATAAAACTCTTAGAAGACAAATTAGGCAAACGCTCCATATTAGATTTAGCAATGATTTCTCGGATATTACACCAAAGGCACAGGCAACAACAACAAAAAATAGAAAAATTGGATTTTATGAATAGTAAAACATTGTGTGCATCAAAAGATAGCAACAGGTGAGTGGCAGGGCTTTCTCCCAAGTCATCGGAGGGAGCTGGAGTGCTTCTCCCGAGTTGGTGATCAATTGGTCTTGTTCCAACATACAGAAGTGAGTGAGGTGAAAAGAGCTGAGCAGATTGGTCATGAGGATGTAGGTGTGTTTGAAGGACAGAATCACGAATAAACCGGAGGATAAGCAGGACCAGATAATACCATGAAGAGAAGTTTACAGGCCCTCTATTGCCAACTGTTAAGTTAGATATCAACAAATCAATGAATATGAACTTGGGTATGAAGAGTCACCAGTGGAGATGTTTAAAATACACATGACTACTTCTGGTCAAGATGGTGGAATAGACTGTCCCCAGCATCACTTTCTCCCACAAATCAACTAATTTACAACTATTAAAAAGCAGCAACAGCCAATCTGGGCTGCTAGAGCTCAGGGGAAGAGGAGGAGAGACCTATAGAGTATAGGAAGGCCAGAGAAGCCACAATGAAAGAAAGATAAAACCCCTCCAAATGTTTCGAGCCCCGCCCACTTCCAGGCTGGAGCTGCTGAGTGCATGGAGGAGGAACCAGCAAAAGCTGCAGCTGTGCCCTTTGGATGAAGTTTCATGGAGGCAGCAGGGGACAGGAGGGCCTTGGTGGCCTCCAGGCCAGCAAGAATACTAACAGGGTTCCCATGGACTCACATAGGAGCAAGGAGCCACAACAACTAAAAAAAAGGAGCCACTCAGAGGCTGGTGAATCATCATAAGGGACCTACATATAGCCCATCCCATGGGAAGTGTTTGCAGCATGAGCAGTGGGAAATGGGCCCACTGGGAGAACACTGGGGCACAGCAAGGATAGCTGTTCTGCCCCCCAATCAGCATAGGACCACTCAGAGGAGACTGCTCAGGAATATAGAATTGCATGGGTGTGCAGTTTTATGCAAAGACTCAGGCCAAGACCAGTGTTTCTACACAACCTAGGTGCTTTGGATTTCACTAAACCCAGAAGGCTCATAAAGTCAACCATTAAAACCTGAGCTGCACAAAAAGCCTTCCGCAGGGAATCAACAGCAAAGCAGCAATTTAGCTCAGCCATAGAGCTCAAGTACTGGTCCCCACAGGAAGTTCTCCCACTTTAGAAGACAACAAATTAGTTCCAGCACAGAGTTTAAGTGGTGAAAACAGCAAATAATACAACAGAAATTGAAAAAAAAAAACAGAGTACCCATGACCAGAGACAAAGTTTGATATTAACCAGTAAAGGTCTCATTTCACCAAAGAACACCTATGACACCTAGGAGGACCAGAAGTCCCTTGGGCTACCAAGCCAGAAAGGGGAGACAACCAGGCACACTGCCATCACCATGGGACCCACCGGGGGCCCTGAGGCATGGATCTGTGGACCAGACCCCCTCCCACAACCAGGCACACCACCAGCTCTGTGGGTCCTGCCCAGAGTCCTGTGGTGTGGATCTGGGCACCAGACCCTCCTCCCATAGCCAGGCACACCACCAGCGCCACAGGGCCTGTCTGGGGTCCTGGGGCATGGATCTGGGGGACCAGATCCCCTCCTACAACCGGACACACTGCCGTCACCACCACCAACTACGTCAGGAGCAGTCCAGAAGCATCACCTCTATGTGGGTGGCCCACTACAGCCACCACACTGACCGTAGCTGCCACAAAAACGGCTGGACACCACAACCACCATGCAGATGGTCCACCAGCCACTGCAAGGAGAGTCACCAGTGGAGACCAAAGAAAAGAGGAGGATGTCTCTCTCCATGGAGCTGATTCCACAGTGACAGAAGAAGCATCTGCTCTGCAATAATGTTGGGGGACATGAATACACCTTTCAGCATTGGACAGATCATCTAGGCAACAAATCAACAGAGTAACCATTGCTCTTTCAGAAGAAGAGAAGAAATCTAGGGTAATTAGAGAGGGGAAGGAAGAGGGAGAGGGGAATGGGTAGAGGTTGGACAAGGGGCATAAAGAATAAGTACCATTTGTGACAGTATATATGCTAGTAATATTATTTGATCAACATATGTCAACTTAGAACCCCCAAAATATGTATAGTTAAGTATGATTCTATATATATAGTCTCTCTGTATATAGTCTCTCTCTCTCTCTCTCTCTCTCTCTCTCTCTCTCTCTATATATATATATATATATATA
>NW_007733112.1:128078-128846 GCF_000696425.1 Galeopterus variegatus | reverse complement strand
TTATTGTTTAATTGGTATAGAGTTTAAAGTTTACAAAACGAAGAGTTCTGAAGATGCATGGTGATGATGGTTCCACAATATTATGAATGTACTGAAAATGTATTGAATTCCACAGACCTGCACACTTAAAAAAATAGTTGAGATCATAAATTTTATGTTACGTATATTTTACCACAATACAAAAATGGAGAGAAGGGAGATAATGTCTTCCTCTGGAGCACAGGTTGGACAGGTTTGCTTGCAGTCCATTACAAAATTTTGAGGCTTCCTAAGCTCAGATTTTCTCATTAGTGATGCAAACCCACTGCATGAGCAGCATCCACGTGGGCCTCTCCACAATGTCCCCATGGAGGGAAAAGAGGAACTGGCATGAAGGAAGCTTATTCAGTTTGCTGTGTTACAACTGATAAAGTTCTTAGTCTCTGACCCAAGCGTCTTGTGTCTTCTGCCAGCATCCATGAAACTGTGGCAGTCTTGTTAGCATGAACGCAGGGTAAAAATGTCAAACTCTTCAAGGTTCCCAAAAGGCTAGAAATGGAGATTTGGGAGTGATCAGAGTAGCAGCAGTGGTTGAAGTCTGAAGAGTGCCTAAGATCCCCCAACACAATGTGAAAAGATGGGAATTCTTCAACCTGGGATACATAACTCCTCCCCTGCCTTCCTAGCTCCTCTCTTCTCTCCTCCCTTCCCCTCCCATTCCCTTCCCTTCCCTCTTCCTGCCTTCCTGCCTCCCTTTCTCTTTTTCTTTACTCCTCCCCACCTTCTTCT
>NW_007733112.1:123453-126888 GCF_000696425.1 Galeopterus variegatus | reverse complement strand
TAAAGCTTGAAAGAAGAGTGAGCACTTTTCCAGAACAAAGAGTGGTATAAGCAAAATATGAATTTTTTCATAAAAATGGTGGTTGTTTTGCAAAAAAGTGTGAATAAACCTGAACCAGTAGTGGTTTTATTGATAGTAACTAAAAATTTATTTCAGTCAACTAGGGGATTATATTGTATAAAGGACAAATTAACTATTCAAATTCTGCAATGCCAATTTTTGGCAAGGGGTTTCCCTGAGTGCAGATTGTTGAAATAAATATAGGACATTTCAAGCCATTGCTGCTAAGTGCAAAATGTTATGTGGTTTGCAAATATTTTATATTTGTGGAATTACTCTCCAAAATGAAGACCAGCAGTAAAGAAAATAAAGCCAGGGATATATAGTAGTTAAATATTTCTAGAAAAAAAATTATTTTCCTCTATTCTTAAAAAAAAGGGGGCCAGCCTGTGGCTCACTCAGGGGAGTGTGGTGCTGATTACACCAAGGCTATGGGTTCAGATCCCATACAGGGATGGCCAGTTAGCTCACTGGGTGAGCATGGTGCTGACAACACCAAGTCAAGGGTTAAGATCCCCTTACCAGACATCTTTTAAGACAAAACAAACAAACAAACAAACAAACAAACAAACAAACAAACAAAACCCAGTTATGTACAGTAAGCATTTCCACAAATAGCATCATAATACCCCAAGCAAATGCTTTCCCCAAAAGTATGCATCCCTCCTTTCTACACATTTGTATCAAAATCTGGATCTCATTTTCCAGATGTTATCTTTGAACACTGGAGCAACACTTGCATATTCAGTTCATGTTTTTTTCTGAGCTTAGACTTTATGCGCACTATGATCTATGAGGGCTTGTGATAAGAATGCCTGTTGCAAAAATATGGACTCATTGTTTCTGCAAATGCATGCCTGACTAAAAGCTGTCAATAAGTGTTCATCAATATGTCTTACCGGCCAATTTTTTTTCCAGCATATGCAGTTCCTGTAATGTGTTGTGATCATGCTGGTTTAAAATAGCTATGGTTCCAGTCAGTTCACATTAAGAGTAAACAAACAGACAGCTCACCAAAGAATGGATCTTCTTTTTCAGTAACCCAAGTATGCTACATAACATACTTTTATAGATATTGCCACTTTAAAAAAAAATTTACCTTAGAAATGTCACTCTATCTAAACATTTTTTTTTTTCTTTTTGATAGCTGGTTGCTAGGGGGATCTGAACCCTTGACCTTTAGTGTTATTACTTAAACATTTTTTTTTTAAGTAAGAGTTCTTAGAATGTTCAGAGTAAGTACAAGATTAAAAGCTTGTTTGCTGATCTGTAGGTTAAGGGAGAAGGAAAGGAACAACATATTTAATTTAACAGCTGTGAACACAAGCCACGTAGTCATGTAGCAACCCCATCAATAAATTGCTCATAAATTCCCCTATATAATTAGTTTATTGGCTGCTGACAGGTGGTGTATATCCTATCCTTGAAAAGAAAATACCTGAAGGAAAAAAAGCAAGTCCTATTATCGCACAGTTATATTAGGATGTTTAATAAACCACAAATATTATATAACATGCACAACAAACATTAAGTGAGGACATTTCTGGGAAAGATACAGGAATAAGAGAGGCTTTTAACCCAGCCCTCAACAAAATCTACCAAAATAAACAAAATAGGAAAGAGAATTGAAATTAGGGAATCATTTTAAACTTATATCACAAACTTCATGGAATGTCTTTTAGCAACAGCATACATTGAACAAAATTGAGAGTAAACACTGTCATTTGACATTAAATAATGTTTCTAAAGGCAGTGATTCAGTGTTTTAAGAAGCAAGTGAAGTAACTCTGGAAAATCTTCAATAACATTTCCCATTCTGGAAAGAGATCTGGAGGTAGTAACTAAATTAGAGAATGATGAAGAAATCTTTTTACTAAGAGTTGAGTGTCCTGGGATTTAGTGCTCAACATGTATGCTCTGTAAAGAAAAATTCCTCCAAACATTCAGGGAAAAGAAGCAGTTACTTGGAAAACAGTAAAGAATAGTTAAGTTGAATCTGTTTGGGGATCTTTGGGCTTCCTGTTTTCCAAGTAACCTGCTTCTTTTCCCTGAATGTTTGAGCAAGGGAGGGAGAAGGAATGAAGGAAAGAAAGAAAAGACAACAATAATACGTTGAACTTTCAGAAGGAGAGAACTAACCTAAGGATACCAGAGATGCGAGGGAGAGAGAGAGGGGGTTTGCGAAGTGATAGGTTGGGTAAAGGGGATAAAGAAATATCACAATTTGTAAGAATGAATATGCTAATAATAAATATTAAAAAATTTTAAAAAGTAGGTTGTCCTCAGACTTCTCCTTAGCAACAGTGGATACCAGAAAAGCAATTCATATGGACAAGAAAATGTCAGTAAACAGCTGGAAATATGGTTTATAGCTTACAAAATAGGTCTGGCCTAGAGATAGAAATCCTGCTATTGATCTCTACCTGACTGGCATTGTGAGAAATTCTAGGCCTATATTGACAAAAACATCCAACTTTTTAAAAGAAATAAAAATTCCACATTTTTAAGTGAAATCTTTTGATTCCTAAATATTTGATTTTAAACTATTTAAGTTTGTACAAAAGAAAATATTTGAAGTCTGACACATGGTTGGACCAAATAAAGTAGAGGGGGCATTAATTTGAATATTTTGTAGTAGAAAGAGAAGGGGGAAAAGGCACCAAAATTAGCCACAGTGAACTCTTACAATGATCAGATTTGTTAAAACATACTATAAAGCTATATTTATTAAAAGTATGATACTTGACCAGGAATAAATAAATAACACACTGGAAAAGTTTCAAGAGTTACCAAATAACCCCAAATTTTGGTATGATAAAGTGGGCATTAAAATTATTGAAGTAAATATAAGTTATTCAATGTGTGATTTGTGGACACTGTATAACTATCTGGAAAATAAATTATGTTGCAATTTTATCTCACATATCACAACAAAAATAATTTCCACTTGAAGAAGCTAATGTACAAAAATCATAAATGCACTAAAATAAAATTTAGGTATATATACCTATAAGGTTAAATTGGGAAAGAACGATCTGAGCATAAACCAAAGCCATCGGATCAGTTATCTATTGCTGCATAACAAACCACAATTTAAATAATGATTTATTATTTCTTACAACTTCTTGGATTGGCTGGGTGGTTTTTAATGCTTGTTTTGTCTGGATTTACTCGTGTGACTACGATCAGGTCATAGGTCAAAAGGTGGCTGGGCTCAGCTAGGGCAAATGGGATGGCTGGTCTTTCATCTTCAAGGTGGCTATACTAGGTTTCTTCAGAGTTTAGTGTTCTCAGGATTTCAAAGAGGCAAAAGCAGAAACTGCAAGGACTTTCAGGCCTTACTCCAAAGTTGCACAAACTCACTGTGCTTCATTC
>NW_007733112.1:120925-123419 GCF_000696425.1 Galeopterus variegatus | reverse complement strand
ACCCGGAAATGCTCCCAGCCCAGCAGAGCTGGCGGGTGGGGCCTGATTGCTGGGGTATGGTTGGGGGGCATCCAGGACCCTGGTCCAAGCAGGTTGGAGAAGAGGCCAGGGCAGCCCCCAGGGTACCCAAATTAGCACCAGGACGAAGGAGGGCCCAGTGGGCGGGAGCTCAGGACTAGAAGTGGTTCACGTGGTCCCCGCTTTGTGTGGGGGGCAGCTTGGAGACCACCGGCCCGCCCTGTCTAGAAGACAGCACAGGGGCTGCAGACCCCTCCCAAGTGGGGGGCAGGACCCCAGGGCTCCCTCCTCCCCCAGACTCCACTGCCATAGAGGGTGTGTGTGGGGGGCATACATCAGGCTGAGGCGTACCAGAGGAGCCTGAGACCTCGAGCCTGGTCTCCAACAGAAAGAGGCACGGCCTCACCCCAAGTGCCCAAGATTGGGAGGCCAGTGCCTTTGCTGGGGAACCCCATGGAGCCCCACTTCCAGGGCCTGAGCAGACCCCAGGACCCCTCGGCTCCCTGGGCCCCTCTCTGGTGGAGAGTCCCCTCAGAGACTCATTGGAGGTGGCGGAAGGCACAGGCAGAAGGCCCACAAGGTGGTGGGCTGGCCTGGGGCCCCGTGGAGTCATGGGTCACCCCAGCCAGGACCACGGTGGGTGAGAGCCACATCTGTGAAGCTGCCGTGACATGGGGGGGTCCTTGTTTCAGGAAAAGTGGGTTTGTCCATGTCTCTCTCCTGCCAGGTGCACGGCTCAGTGGTTCGGGTATCAGGGTGTGGTGANTTGGCAATTTTTAATGCACCACAGGTTCAAACCCCAAAGGACAATTTTGATTGTTTTGTTGACATAAAAATTTAAAGTTTTACTGCCAAACTTCCATAATAAAAAGGTTGAATAACAAATAACAAAGTATTTAAAAATACTTTTCTTTTTTTTTTCCTTTTTGTCTTTTTCCGTGTCCGGCAATGGATCGCAACCCTCAGTGTCGCACCTGTACCGGACCGGGACCGGCAACGGGACCGCAACCCTCGGTGTTGCGCCCGCACCTCGCTCAGCCAGTGAGCGGGAACCAGTCTGTATGTGGGATCCGAACCCTCGGCGGGAGCGCCACCACACTCCCAAGTGGCTCACTGTAGCAGTGCGCCACTGGGCCGGCCCTTAAAAATATTTTTCAATGTATGTCACAAAGGATTAATATTTCTAACACGTAAAGAGCTCTCATAAATCAATGAAAAAGGTAAAAACTGATTATAACAATGGGATAAGCCAATTGTAATAACAATACACAAAAGAAATATCAACATTAGTATGAAAATAGTCTAACCCACCTAGAAATTCAATTTTAATTTAGGAATTTATTCCAAATAAATTCAAAATAAAAAACCACAGCAATATTTTTTCCACCAATAAACCTGGTACAAGTTAACAAGACTGATAATGCACTTTGATGGAAAGTTTTAGAAAAAGAAGATTCTCCTTTACTGAAGGAATGTAAATTCAAATTTCCTTTCAGAATCACAACTTTGCATCCTATCAAAAGTATTTAAAAATATACACGCCTAACAATTCCACTTCTAAGAATTTGTTTTAAGAAAATTAGACAGACAAAAATAAATTATAAGAATGTTTCTTCCAAAGTTGATCACAATAGCCCCAAAATGAAAACAAGAGCAATACTTATTCATACACTTATTCAACAACTATTTATTGAGAGCTTGCTATGTGTAGGCATTATTGATAAACCAGAAAAAGTCTCTGCCGTCATGTGTTTGTGTTCTCACGTGGGAGCTAACAATAAACAATAGCTATTTTAATAGGGTGGCCTGGGAAGACCTCTCTAATGAAGTTATATCTGAACATAGACCTAATGGAATTCCAAGAGATATGACCCCACAGATCCCCATTCAAAGAGGAACTTGCTGCCCAGCAAGGCAGAGACCTTCTTTGTTTTGTTCAGTTTTATCCTTAGCCCTAAGAACTCAGCTCTATACTTAGCATATAGTGAGAACTCAAAACAATAAGGATATTTCCATTAAAAATTAATAGCTCAATAATGCTATGAAGACTCAGAATACCTGGGTAGACTTGGCGTATAAAACTTGTGCTTTGCTGCTGTATTATTTTCCCCTTGGACTACATTTGTTTCCTGGCTCAGTCTTAGACCTTTCCTGGGGCTCTGCTGAATGCGCTGAATCACTGGAGTGACGAGGAGAATGCCTCTCTGGTCTGTCCCCCTGGGACTGCATCTTTCCTTACCAATGCCACTAGCTTCATCTTTCTGGTTATTCATCCAATAATGTTGATATTTTGGACTTCTGGAAAGCATCACTTTGGGGCAGTAGAGGTTGCCCCGTAGGCCCATTTTCCACCAAACACAACAACCCTCTCTGGTATTGCAAGGGACCTTACAATTCAACTACTTTCTCTCAAAGCAGCCAGTCTCTTTCTTTTTGTCCCTTCAATTGTCTTGTCCAGAAAATCACTTCCAATCTC
>NW_007733112.1:118814-120467 GCF_000696425.1 Galeopterus variegatus | reverse complement strand
CCTGGCTCAGTCTTAGACCTTTCCTGGGGCTCTGCTGAATGCGCTGAATCACTGGAGTGACCAGGAGAGTGCCTCTCTGGTCTGTCCCCCTGGTTCTGCATCTTTCCTTTCCAATGCCACTAGCTTCATCTTTCTGGTTATTCATCCAATAATGTTGATATTTTGGACTTCTGGAAAGCATCACTTTGGGGCAGTAGAGGTTGCCCTGTAGGCCCATTTTCCACCAGACACAACAACCCTCTCTGATATTGCAAGGGACCTTGCAATTCAACTACTTTCTCTCAAAACAGCCAGTCTCTTTCTTTTTGTCCCTTCAATTGTCTTGTCCAGAAAATCACTTCCAATCTCTGCTGGGTCCATAAATGGCTTGACTGCCTACTCAATTGTCCACATTCTTGTCTCATATAATTCTTATGTAATTCAGAAGTATTAGAATTAAATAACTTAAATTTTATTAATATTTATTGAATAGTACCTAGCACACCTAAGAAACTGTTAAGTAATTGGGAACATATCAAAATAGCATAAGAATAAGCATCAATCTTCAATTAGCCACCATGTCACTGAAAATGTCCAAAGAGAACTAGTTATATCAAGTAGTATAGGAGGGAGATCCCCCCACTGGGATGGTCATGACTGCTGATTACCCAATTCAGGGTCAAATATATAACATGTAGTTAAAGCTTTTGTTTTGTTTCTTTTGCTTGAATTGGACAAGAAATTTAAACAATTTTATTTGTCCCAGTGAAAATTAGTGAATTAGAAATTCATCATTATCACTAGTAAAACAACCACAACAACAGCAGCAACAAAAACTGTTAAATCTAACAGAACCAACATAGGAAGCAACCTGTCATTTTACATTTTAAAAAGCAATGACCTACTGAATAAATCTAATATGTTTTGGGCCTAAGCTTCTGATTTAAATGATCAGTAATTGATATTTTTGCCTCTTACAAAGTTCTAGATGCCTTAAACATAGAAGATCTTCAGTCCATAATGATCGAATTGAATTGAGTCTTCCAGGAAGTGAATTCAGACGACAAAGCAGGTGAAATTGGAACCTCCTTTCACTGATCTCCTAAATGTTTCATTTAGTTTATATATTCATGTTTATACACGAAAATTTTGTAGTGTAAGAATTAGACTGTAAATCAAAGAACGTGATGGATATGGGGATAGTATATTTAATGTCTGCACTTTAGTTTCTTTTTCAGAGAAATAGGAATAGTAAAATTTGTCTCTTCTAATAGAAAGGTTGTAAGAATAAATTTTTTAAAATCTGTGAAAGAGCTTTGCATTATTCAGAAGCAAAATACTCTATTAATTTTGTAATTCATGGTGCAAAGGCAACCACAGTAGGGAAAATCCAGAATTTAGAGATACAATCATGCATTATCCTATTAAAACAAAATTAGAAAAAAATTCAGCCTGTGGTGGAAGATATTCACCAGTTCTAGGAAGAGTCCTTTCTGTGCCTTAGGGGATAGTTTACTAATATTCTTGGATCAAGTTATTTCCTGGATTAAATCAAAGGCCCAGATTACTTCTGTGAATCTAATCAAAGTAATCAAAATATTTCTTTTCTTTTTTTTGTCTTTTTTGTCTTTTTCCATGTCCGGCAACAGATCGCAACCCTCAGTGTTGCCCCCG
>NW_007733112.1:112680-115663 GCF_000696425.1 Galeopterus variegatus | reverse complement strand
GCAAGGTCACAAGCCAAGGAATGAGGACAGCCTCCAGATGCAGGGAAAGAAAAGCAAACAGATTCTTCCTTAGGGCTTCCAGAAGGAAACAGCCCTGCAGACGCGTTGACTTTAGCTCAGTGAGACTGATTTTGGACTTCTAACCTTCAGAATGGCAAGATAATAAATCTGTGTTGTTTTGAAACATTAAGTATGTGGCAACTTGTTACAGCATTAATAGAAAATGAACACAGGCCTCAGTGTCTGAAACTGGGTTTTTAATCCATCCCCAAACTTGTTCCTCTGTAGTTTAAACTAACTCTGTAAATGATACCTTATCTAATCAATTGCTCAAATCAGAAACTAAGGAATCACCATTGATTCTTCTCATCCTTCATTGCTTTTCATTAACAATTTCCATAAATTTTGAAATATATCTCAAATCTGTGTACTTCCCTCCCTTTCCACTGTGACCATCTTCGTCTAAGTCATTATTATTTCTCTCCCAGAGGACATAAATAGCCTTTTAAAAAAATTTCTTATGGAAAAATTTAAATATACACAGGATAAAGGAAATAGTACATAATAAACCCCATATACACACAATCCTGCTATACCGCTTATAAGTATTGTGTTGATCTTCTTTTCTCACTCCTTTTTTTTTCCCTGTAGTATTTTAATGAAAATCTCATGTATTATGTCATTTCACCCTTGACTATTTTATTATGTGTCTCTGATAAGAACATTTTTTTAAACAACCTCATTGACATTTTTATAGGTAAAAATTCTACAATTTCTTAACATTGTTGATATAGGCCATATTTGAATTTCCCTTATTGACTCAAATGTGATTTTTATAAATGGTTTGGTTGAATAACATACAACTAGTTCCTCATGTTGTTATTCATTCAGTTATTATGTTTCTTAAAACTCTTTCATTCTAGAACAATTCTCTCCCACCACCACCACCGCCTTCTATATGCCATTGATTTGTTGGAGAAATTGAGTCATTGTTTTTCTGTAGGACTCTCCCGTTCTACATTTGGCTGATTGCTTCATCATAGTGTTACTTAATTTATTCCTCCATTCCTTATATTTCCCTTAAATCTGGAAGCTTAATTACATTCAGGTTATTATTTTAGGTGAGGATACTTTGTAGGTGATATTATATGCAGTTCCTGTTGCAATCATCATATTTTGAGACACATAGTAAATAGTTTTTCCACTTTTAGTGATTAGCTCTATTGAGGAGTTCTGAGCACGTAAGCCTGATTCCTTCATTATGAAACTCTCCTTACCCACTCCCTTCCTGGTTTTAACAGCTATGTGTGATAATTGCAGAGATTCATTACATGTTGGAAAATGGTGATTTTCTAATTTTATCACTTCTACTGATTTATTTGCTGGAGATCTATAAATAAAAACTTTCCCTCACCATCTATTGGTTATCTTGGAGTGCATCTTGTAAAGAAAAAGCAAAACAAATGTTTTTTTCTCTCTGCTAAGTCATTATTATTTCTCTCCCAGAGGACATAAATAGCCTTTTAAAAAAATTTCTTATGGAAAAATTTAAATATTCACAGGATAAAGGAAATAGTACATAATAAACCCCATATACACACAATCCTGCTATACCACTTATAAGTATTGTGTTGATCTTCTTTCTTCTCTCACTCCTTTTTTTTCCCCCTGTAGTATTTTAATGAAAATCTCATGTATTATGTCATTTCACCCTTGACACACTTGACTTGTTTTAGTCCATGAAACAGCTTCTTTTTCAAATTGAGATATGATTGACATACAAAATAGCTGTACGTAGTTAACCTATAAATTTTGATCCAGTTGAAGATAAGTATGCACCTGTGAAACTATTACCATATATAATGCCTTCAACTTAATTATCATAAGATCAACCCTCTAAACAAAATTTTAAGGATACAAAGCAAGAGGTCTTCAAAAAGTTCATGGAAAATGTTGAAAATGCATATTATAAAAAAAACTATGCATGGATTTCAAGATTTTCTTGCACCAAAATAAACTTGCATTAACTGGTTATAACACATCTAAACAGGGTCTAGTTTGAGGTACTAAGAATAGACATCAGTTTGAAAAGAGCCCCTAGCAGAGCAATATGAATTCTATTAAAACTGAAGCAAGAATAAACATCAAATTGATGGTGAAGCTTGGGAAAATGAATGGTGAAATCATTGATGCTTTACAAAAGGCTTATGGAGACAATTCCTCAAAGAAATCAGCCGTTTATAAATGGATAACTTGTTTTAAGAAGAGACCAGATGACGTTGAAGATGAAGAACATTCACATCAATTTGCAAGGAAAAAATTAACCTTGTTCATACCTGAATTGAATAAGACTGATGGTTAATAGCAGAAACAACAGCCAACACCATAGACATCTTAATTGATTCAGTTTACACAATTCTGACTGAAAAATTACAGTTGAGCAAACTTTCCACTTGATGGGTGGGGGGCCAAAACTGTTGCACCCAGATCAGCTGCAGAGAAGAGCAGAGCATTCAATGGAAATTTTAAATAAGAGCGATGAAAATCCTGAAGCGTTTCTTAGAATTGTGACAGGAGATGAAAGACTGCTTTGCCAGGATGATCTTGAAGACAAGGCACAATCAAAGTAATTGCTACCAAGAGGTGGAAGTGGTCCAGTCAAAACAAAGTGGGCCAGTCAAGAGCAATGGTCATGGCAGCGATTTTTTGGGATGCTCAAGGCAGTTTACTTGTTGACTTTGTGGAGGGCCAAAGAATAATGACATCTTATTATGAGAGTGTTTTGAGAAAGTTAGCCACAGCTTTGACAGCATCATGTCCAGGAAAGCCTCTCCAGAGAGTTCTGCACCTTGACAATGCTCCTGCTCATTCCTCTCATCAAACAAGGGCAATTTCAAGAGTTTCAATAGGAAATTATCAGAATCCACCTTACAGTTTTGATTAGGCTCCTCTTGACTTCTTTTTGTTTTCTAATCTTAAAAAA
>NW_007733112.1:67311-111964 GCF_000696425.1 Galeopterus variegatus | reverse complement strand
AAAAATCTTTAAAGAGCACCCATTTTTCTTCAGTTAATAATGTAAAAAAGACTGCATTGACGTGGTTAAATCCCCGGGACGCTCAGTTCTTTGAGGATGGACTAAATGGCTGGTATCATCACTTCCAAAGGTGTCTTGAACTTAATGAAGCTTATGTTGAGAAATAAAGTTTATATTTTTCCTTTATTTCCATTTTTCCACATTCAAAGTCCCCTCGTATTGTTAACTGTATGTACTATGTTGGACAGAAGATCCCTAGGATTTTTTCATCTTGCGTAAGTAAAACTATGCACCCTTGATCAACACCTCCTCAATTCCCCTCCGTCAGCCCCTGGTAACCACCATTCAATTTTCTGCTTCTATGAGTTTGGCTATTATCCATGCAATAGCTTCTTAGCTGGCTTCTTTGCTTCTATTGTTACCCATTTCCAATCCATTATTCATGGAACACCCCGGTTCATCATAAGGGGAAAAATATGGAAATCAGATTGTTGCATTCCCTTATTTAAATTTTTTCATGGTTTCCTTTTGCTCTGAAAGAAAACCCAAATTTCTAACCATTGTTTGCAAGCCCTGCCTAATTTGGCTCCTGCCCATCTTTCCAATCCCTTTGCATTTCATTATCATTCTGTACATTGGCCTTCAGTTCCTGGCCAACATAGAGACTGTTTTCTAGTCAGTTTCTGGAAAAATCCCAGTCCTTTTCCTACTTCTAGTCTTTTTCTTTTGATGTTCCATCTGCATAAAGTGCTCTTCCTCCAGATCTTTGAATATTTGTATTTTCTTGTCCTTAATATTTCAGTTCAAATATTACTCCTGCCCTGCCCTGAGGACTTCTCAGACCACCAGATCTAAAGTTGCCACTTCTAGTTATTCTCTAATTCATCTCTTGGTAATTCCTTTTAAGGCATTTATTACAAGATGTATTTATTTTCTTTCCTCTCTCTTCCTTCTGTCCCTTTCTATCTTGCTTTCATCCTTCGTTCCTTCCTACCTTGTTGTGTAATTCATTCATGTAAGCTTCTCTAGGGCAAGGGATCTTGTTTGGTTTGTTTTTTGTTTTATTTCTACTGTCCTAGCACTAATAGGCACTCAATAAATATTTATCAAAAGAATTATATGATGGAACATATAATGACTATTAATATGTAAGTAATATATATTGCTGATTCTTGGAAATTTACCTTCAACAGCATGGAATCAGAATATAGAGTTTATGGAAAGATGGCAAGAATTAAAAGAGTTCATTACTAGAGGCTACTCTGAATCTTTCTAGATATATGACCTTGGGAAAGTTATTCTGCATCTCTATGCCCCACTTTCCTCACCTGTAAACTGGGATTAATAATATTACCTATCTCACTGGATTGTAAAGAGTAAGTGATTTGGACTACAAAGCACATAGATGGTTACTAGGACATAGAAAATGCACAATAAATACAGCTATTATTATTTATTGTCTCATGCAACCATCCTTACAATCAGAGCACATTTACTGAATACCTTACTAAACAAAAGAAATGCATTGGGAAGACAACAAACACAGTTTCCAGTTTCTGTCCTTATGAAGCTTTAAATTTTGTAGGAAAAAAGACAAATGAAATAATATCATATAAACTGATATGAGTTAAATAAACAGGGTACTTAGATAAAGCACAATCACAGAGGAGGCGTGTACACTTGAGTGGATAGGGCTGTGTCTCTGTGGAAAGGACATTTAAGCTTAGATTTGAAGAATGAGGAAATCTGTTCATAGTAAAAATGTTCTAAGTAAAAAAACTTGTATGTGGAAGCCCTAAGGAGCCCGAAGAGCTTGTCATGTTCTAGAAACTATCAGAATGCCAGGGTGACTTTGGTGTTCTATGCAGGACAGAGAGGCAGATGAGGTTTTGGGGGAGAGGGCGTGAGGATGAGGCCAAAGAGAATAAGATCTTGTAGATCACAGTATGAAGTCCGGGTTTAGTTTTCAGTCCACTGGGAAGATAGTAAGTCGTGTAAGAAGCTATTGTGATTGGCTTGGCCAGAGGCTATGGTGACACAGACTATGATGATGGCAGTGATGAAGAGGAATAAATGGTTGCAAAATGTTTTGGTAGTAAAAACTCTCAGTATTTGCAACGGATCAGATTTGGGGGAAGAATAATGTGAGACTGACATCTAGTTTTCTGGTTTGAACAAAGTGGTGAATGTCAGGGCCATATATTGAGATAGGAAAGCTTTGTGGGAAAACCAGCCATGAGAGAGGATGAGACAAATGAGACAGACATTAGAGAAAGAAGAAAAAGGCCTTCGTACTTGTTTATTGTAATAGTATTTGAAATAAAAAGGAGTTTCCAAAACAACAAATTAATTTTCTAAAAATTTAGAGATATAGGGAACTATTTCAGCAAGTATTCAACCAGTTTTATATTTGAAATACCACATCTAGCTCCTCAGTCATGTTACTACACTGAATGTGGCAGCACCAGACAATGTTATTACGACAACACGTTCGTTCTTCTAAAAGTTAAGCGTCTGTCAGTATTTCCATTATAAACTTCAATTTTCACGGGTGTATAACTTGGCTATTTTAAAATCACCTCAGGCTGAAACTTGCAAGTAATAAAACATTTAAAAAGTAGATTTAATGCATTTTTGTCAAGATCTATTTAAAATATTGCCTAATTGTTCAGAGATAAAATGACTTTTAGTTAATATATTGTGAGACAAATATTTAATTAAAAACACTTTATTTTCAAGTTTCTGGAAAAAATTACACTTTATAATAATGTCACATTTCGTATGNTAAGTAAAAAAACTTGTATGTGGAAGCCCTAAGGAGCCCGAAGAGCTTGTCATGTTCTAGAAACTATCAGAATGCCAGGGTGACTTTGGTGTTCTATGCAGGACAGAGAGGCAGATGAGGTTTTGGGGGAGAGGGCGTGAGGATGAGGTCAAAGAGAATAAGATCTTGTAGATCACAGTATGAAGTCCGGGTTTAGTTTTCAGTCCACTGGGAAGATAGTAAGTCGTGTAAGAAGCTATTGTGATTGGCTTGGCCAGAGGCTATGGTGACACAGACTATGATGATGGCAGTGATGAAGAGGAATAAATGGTTGCAAAATGTTTTGGTAGTAAAAACTCTCAGTATTTGCAACGGATCAGATTTGGGGGAAGAATAATGTGAGACTGACATCTAGTTTTCTGGTTTGAACAAAGTGGTGAATGTCAGGGCCATATATTGAGATAGGAAAGCTTTGTGGGAAAACCAGCCATGAGAGAGGATGAGACAAATGAGACAGACATTAGAGAAAGAAGAAAAAGGCCTTCGTACTTGTTTATTGTAATAGTATTTGAAATAAAAAGGAGTTTCCAAAACAACAAATTAATTTTCTAAAAATTTAGAGATATAGGGAACTATTTCAGCAAGTATTCAACCAGTTTTATATTTGAAATACCACATCTAGCTCCTCAGTCATGTTACTACACTGAATGTGGCAGCACCAGACAATGTTATTACGACAACACGTTCGTTCTTCTAAAAGTTAAGCGTCTGTCAGTATTTCCATTATAAACTTCAATTTTCACGGGTGTATAACTTGGCTATTTTAAAATCACCTCAGGCTGAAACTTGCAAGTAATAAAACATTTAAAAAGTAGATTTAATGCATTTTTGTCAAGATCTATTTAAAATATTGCCTAATTGTTCAGAGATAAAATGACTTTTAGTTAATATATTGTGAGACAAATATTTAATTAAAAACACTTTATTTTCAAGTTTCTGGAAAAAATTACACTTTATAATAATGTCACATTTCGTATGTATAGATTAGATATGATGGACTACAAACATTATACTGAAGCAATTTTAACACATTATACCAGAACTTGGCATATATGCATTGCACTTTCGGATAAATTCCTTCCCAATAAAACTTGCTGTAAATTGGTTAAGAATTTTCTAAGGAACAAAGATGTGTTCTATTTTGCTTTATAAATAGATATTTTATTATTTTACCTGGCAGAACTTAGTCTCATAGTTATTGTTCAGTTAAAAATATACCATCTTCAGCTTGGGATACAATATTTTTATTTCCTTTTAGTAATAGAATTATTAAATATATGGATACCAAGTTCACCTAAGCCCTTTCGTAAAATCAGTTAAGCCAGAAAATCTGTCTCAAAGTCCAAAAACACTCTACTCCTTCATGAAGAACATAAAGAAACACAAAATGCTACAGAATAAAAACAATCAAATACTATATGCTAGGCAAAATGCAGAATGCAAAGATGAATAAGAAATGTGCTCTGCAAAATGAACTCTACTAGGCAGGTTCCTTGATGATCAAATTTAGTCCCCAAAAGAAACTTTCACATTGTGGGGATTAGTTCATATATTCTATTTCATAGTAACAAAAGTATTCCAGTCTAATATACAAAAAATTGATATCGGGGCTGGCCAGTTAGTTCAGTTGGTTAGAGGTGTTGCTGATAACACCAAGGTCCCAGGAATTGTTCCTTGTACTGGCCAGCCGCCAAAAAGTAAAACAAAAAAAAAAACTGATACCATATAAATGTGATTTTTTAAAATGTATGTATTTAAATGGCATTGGAATCTGTAGTGGATTGAATTATGTGTCCCCCAAGTTTTATGTATTGGGAACTTAGCCCCCACTGTGACTGTAAAGAGGGTGGGAAATCCTACTGTGGTAATTGTAAGGTGGGGCTTTGAAGAGGTGATTGGATTGTAGGACCCTGCAGCAGTGAATGGTTCTAAGGGCTTTAAAAGAAGAGGAGAGTCTGTCTCTCTCTCTCTCTCTCTCTCTGCTTCCACCATCTTGCAAGGAGAGACCCCTGGGTCACTGTCCCACCAGATGGACTTTGGACTTCCCAGCCTCAGAATCTGTAAGCAATAAATTTCATTTTTTTTATAAATCACCCTGTTCCATGTGTTTTGTTATAAGCAACACAAACGGACTAATAATACAGAAACATAAGCCAAATGACTCAGTGTATATATAATACTTGCCCCTTTTTATGTGGAGAATTTTGTTTTTGGTTACAATCTCTTTGAAGAAAAACTCTACGTGTCCAGAGACAAGGTCCATAGGATGCATTTACCCAGACCATGTAAAATGTAAATTCAGCAATATTTAAAAATTTTGTTTCTGGTGATTAATATTACATATTATTTGGATCAATTCTCTAATATCTTTTTTTTAGGGCTATCTTCAAACTTTTAAAAATTTGTAAATTTATCTGGAGGTTAAGAGCAGTATTTGTAAATTTTAAAATAAATATTTATTAATGTTAATAATAAATGACAATAAATACAAATATTTATTAAGAAAAAACTATCCTTTAAAAGAAAAGCAAATGTCAGATTATCTTAGAAATAATTGTTATTTATCATTAAAAAGATTACATCATAGTTGCCTTAGGCAGGAAATCACTAATATGAACAACACTTTTTTGAATCACAAATATTAACAATAATAAGTTTTGTTTGTGCTGCTGGTTTTATTTTTACAGTCTTTCTCTTTTCTTTCTTGGACATTTTGTCTCATCTCCTGCATCTGTCTTCTGGACGTCTGCTGAGTTTGTAAACTCCAGACCTTTTGGGAGAACATTTCTTATTTATGCTGTAGCCTTCCACTGTTATTTCGATCCTGCCCGACATTTACCCACTTCTTTTGCACTCTCTTTTCTGACTTAGGATGTTTTTCTCTTTTTTTCTCTTGAAAATCTACTTATTGCAGCTTTCCATGCATTTTCTTACATGTAGTTTTCCCCCTTTCTCCTGTCTTGCCTGTTATTGAACTTATACTTTTTCACATTTCTGAAATGCTGATATATTTTGTGAAGAGCATTGATGAAACTGATGCTAACAGTGAAATCTCGTGGTATTTATTAAATGGATTTTATGGTTTTACACTGAAAATAAAAGAATCTTTACCTCAAATTGTTAAACAAAATAATGCCACAACTTTCATAGGGATTAAATATCTAAATTTAAAAATGAATTAATGAAAGTGGAAGATAATTTGGGAGCATTTCCCTAACATTGGATTAGGAGAAGTCTTCTTAATCAGAAAGAAAACTCAGAAGCAATAACAAACAAGATTAATAAGATTTGGATTAATAAAAATAAAAAAATCCTAAATGATTAAAAAGGGAAGTAAAAAAGAATAAGTGAAAGTATTATAGCACATATGATAAAGTACTCCTAATAAACAAAGTGTCCCACAATAGCCATAAAATCCAGTAGGAAAATAGGTAAAGCAAGCAATAAATTTCAAAGAAAAAGAAATGTAAACGGCCAATGAATATAAAGAAAGATGCTCAACCTGCTAGGCGTTAGGGAAACAAAAATTAAAATTAGAAGCTAACGTTTTTTAATCTTAAGATAAACAGAAATAAGATTAATAAAATCCAGGTGAGTGAGGGTATCAGGAAACAAGGTTTCTCTTACTCGTATAACATTTCTGGGAATGTGAATTATATGAGCCTTTTAGAGAGCAATCTGCGAAGATTTATTAAAATTGAACATAAGCACATATTTAGGGAAATCTACCTTAAAGATATAGTAACAACAGTACACAAGACAGTATTTTTTTTATGAGATTCTTCATTCTACATTACAAAAATATGGAACGCTTCATGAATTTGCATGTCATCCTCGTGCAGGGGCCATGCTAATCTTCTCTGTATCGTTCTGATTTTAGTATATGTGCTGCCGAAGCAAGCACAATAAGACAGTATTTAAACATTTTCATTAACATTGATTTATTAATGCATAAGAGAAAAGAGGATTCTGCTCTCTATAAAACTTAGATTTTATTTGGAAAACGTCAATATGAAAGTAAAGAAATGAACAAAATAACTTTAAGTGGCAATAGATGCTATTTGGAAAATAAAACATGGTTCTATGAGAATTAAGTAAATTAAGAGTTGTAGAAGGCAGCATGATGTAATTTTTATAAAGTTCCAAAGCAAAACAGGAATGCTGTTTAGAGATATATACATATATGGGTAAAATTATACCTATGTAATTATATATACAAAATTATATTTATGTAACCAAATTTTATTTATATATGATATATGAAAGCTTGGTTATATATGAAAGCTTGGTATGTAATATACATAAAAATTTGGCTATGTTAGGATTGAGATGCCTATTATGTCCGAGTGGAGATGACAATTAAGCAATTGTGTATACAAGTTTAAGTCTCAGTGGAGATGTCAGGATGACAATATAAATTTGGGAGTCATTAGCATATAGATGATAAACTGTTTAAAGTTTTGGGACTGGATGAGGTCACCTAAAGGAGAGAATAGAAAGAGCAGGGCAAGTATAATTTGTAGTAGCAAAGAATTGCAAACAATTGTCCATCAATAGAAAATTGGTTGAACATGCATACNCCAAAAAATAAAACAAAAAAAACTGATACCATATAAATGCGATTTTTTAAAATGTATGTATTTAAATGGCATTGGAATCTGTAGTGGATTGAATTATGTGCCCCCAAAACTCCCTGAAGCTTGAGTTGTGTCCCCCAAGTTTTATGTATTGGGAACTTAGCCCCCACTGTGACTGTAAAGAGGGTGGGAAATCCTACTATGGTAATTGTAAGGTGGGGCTTTGAAGAGGTGATTGGATTAGGACCCTGCAGCAGTGAATGATTCTAAGGGCTTTAAAAGAAGAGGAGAGTCTGTCTCTCTCTCTCTCTGCTCTCTCTGCTTCCACCATCTTTGCAAGGTGAGACCCCTGGGTCACTGTCACCACCAGATGGACTTTGGACTTCCCAGCCTCAGAATCTGTAAGCAATAAATTTCATTGTTTTTATAAATCACCCTGTTCCATGTATTTTGTTATAAGCAACACAAACGGACTAATAATACAGAAACATAAGCCAAATGACTCAGTGTATACACAATACTTGCCCCTTTTTATGTGGAGAATTTTGTTTTTGGTTACAATCTCTTTGAAGAAAACCTCTACACGAAGCAAGCACAATAAGACAGTATTTAAACATTTTCATTAACATTGATTTATTAATGCATAAGAGAAAAGAGGATTCTGCTCTCTATAAAACTTAGATTTTATTTGGAAAACGTCAATATGAAAGTAAAGAAATGAACAAAATAACTTTAAGTGGCAATAGATGCTATTTGGAAAATAAAACATGGTTCTATGAGAATTAAGTAAATTAAGAGTTGTAGAAGGCAGCATGATGTAATTTTTATAAAGTTCCAAAGCAAAACAGGAATGCTGTTTAGAGATATATACATATATGGGTAAAATTATACCTATGTAATTATATATACAAAATTATATTTATGTAACCAAATTTTATTTATATATGATATATGAAAGCTTGGTTATATATGAAAGCTTGGTATGTAATATACATAAAAATTTGGCTATGTTAGGATTGAGATGCCTATTATGTCCGAGTGGAGATGACAATTAAGCAATTGTGTATACAAGTTTAACTCCCAGTGGAGATGTCAGGATGACAATATAAATTTGGGAGTCATTAGCATATAGATGATAAACTGTTTAAAGTTTTGGGACTGGATGAGGTCACCTAAAGGAGAGAATAGAAAGAGCAGGGCAAGTATAATTTGTAGTAGTAAAGAATTGCAAACAATTGTCCATCAATAGAAAATTGGTTGAACATGCATACCATGAATTTGCATATTGCTATTAGTAAGAATAGTTTATATGTACATGTATTAACTTCTTGAGATATTTGTATATGTTTTTTAACCTGAAAAAACAATTTTAGAGTAACAGGAGTACAGTAGTGTCTTAGTCTGTTCATGTTGCTATAACAGAATACTTAAGGCTGGGTTTTTAAAGAAAAGAGATTTATTTGGCTCAGCATTCTGGGGCAGCTGCATCTGGTGAGGGCCTCAGTCTGCTTCCACTCATTGTGGAAAACAGGAAGGGGTGCTGGCATGTGCGTAGGGATCGCATGGCCAGAGAGAAGCAGGACGGTGGGTGGGGGTGGGGTGCCAGGCTCTTTTTAACAACCAGCTCTCCTGGGAGCTAATAGAGGGAAAACTTACCTCTGAGGAAGAATGTTAATCTACTCCTGAGCCTGAGGGACCTGCCCCCACGACCCAAACACCTCCCAGTAGGCTGCAGCTCCCAACACTGCAGCATTAGAAATCACTTTTCAGCATGAGTTTTGGTAGGGACAAACAACATCCCAATCGTAGCAAGTAGTTTTCTTGTCCACAGTTTCACTTTGCGCCGGTCAGTTCCCCATGGTCAACTGCGTCTGAATTCAGCCATCTCCACATCACCACAAGCAGGGCGAGCACAGCAGCACAAGATACTGTGACTGAGAGACAACGTTTGCCTAACTTTTATTACAGAATATCATTTGAATTGTTCTCTTATTATTACTGTTGCTCAGCTCTTACTGTGCCTGATTTGTAGGTTAAACTTCGTCATAGGTATGTATAGGAAAAAGCAGTACATACATGGTTTGGTGCTATTCATGGTTCCAGGGATGCACTGGGGATCTTGGGGCTTATACCCCTAGGATACTCCTACTGTGACACGTTTGCATATTTGTAAAAAAAAATTACAGAAATATTTGTATATAAGTTTACATAGTGGAAAGATATACTCTGAACTGTGGAGAATAGGGGATTACTAACTTTTTTCCTCTGAACATTTTGTTACATTTGTACGTTATAAAGGCAGCTTTAAAAAATCGAATGAAAGAGGAACGCAAACAAAGCAAATGTGTATGTAATGACTTTAGAATGTAAAGGAATCTTAGAAAGGATATTTATGACTGGCGATATCCTCTCAGTGCTCCACTTATATTCCTTAGTATCCTTTAGCTTTTTTTTTTTTTTTCCTTCCCTTTCCATATCTGCTCCCCTAGACCTTTCATTCTCAACCCTCAGCACTGCACTGGCAACCCTCTGTTGGGGAACTGTCCTTAAGCTGTGGAATCTGCTATGCACACCCACACAGAAAACCAGGTAATGCCTGGGAATTTATGTCTCCCCCGGGGCAGTCATTAGCCAGTGACTGATGCATGAGAATGTAGGAACGTTCCAGATCCCTTGCTCCCTTGCTAATTGGGGACATTCTGAGGTGTGACTGAGCATTTCTTGGGATTTTGCTTGATGGCCCATTCTAGCCTGGCCTCCTTCCTTTCCAAGTCCCACTTCCCAACTGCCCTTCTTCCATTTTCTGGAAACACTTTCTGATAAACACTTTTACACATATCCTTATCTCAGGGTATGCTCCTGGGGAACCTGACCTGGGACAATGACCAGTCTATTTTAAGTGCCTAAAAAAAATTACAGAAATATTTGTATATAAGTTTACATAGTGGAAAGATATACTCTGAACTGTGGAGAATAGGGGATTACTAACTTTTTTCCTCTGAACATTTTGTTACATTTGTACGTTATAAAGGCAGCTTTAAAAAATCGAATGAAAGAGGAACGCAAACAAAGCAAATGTGTATGTAATGACTTTAGAATGTAAAGGAATCTTAGAAAGGATATTTATGACTGGCGATATCCTCTCAGTGCTCCACTTATATTCCTTAGTATCCTTTAGCTTTTTTTTTTTTTTTCCTTCCCTTTCCATATCTGCTCCCCTAGACCTTTCATTCTCAACCCTCAGCACTGCACTGGCAACCCTCTGTTGGGGAACTGTCCTTAAGCTGTGGAATCTGCTATGCACACCCACACAGAAAACCAGGTAATGCCTGGGAATTTATGTCTCCCCCGGGGCAGTCATTAGCCAGTGACTGATGCATGAGAATGTAGGAACGTTCCAGATCCCTTGCTCCCTTGCTAATTGGGGACATTCTGAGGTGTGACTGAGCATTTCTTGGGATTTTGCTTGATGGCCCATTCTAGCCTGGCCTCCTTCCTTTCCAAGTCCCACTTCCCAACTGCCCTTCTTCCATTTTCTGGAAACACTTTCTGATAAACACTTTTACACATATCCTTATCTCAGGGTATGCTCCTGGGGAACCTGACCTGGGACAATGACCAGTCTATTTTAAGTGCCTACAGATGTTACTTTAACTCTTGAGAGCCCAGGCATCATGGATAGGACATATAGAATAGAAAGTTAGATGCTCAGATTTTGAGAGGTGAGTCCCAGGCTCTGCCATTTATTTACTGCATGGCCTTGGGCAATTCACCAAACTCCTTCATGCCTTTGTTTTCTCATCTGTAAGGTATGATTTATAATAGCACTACTTCATAGAGCTATTTCAAGGAATAAATAAGATAACGTACCTAAAGCTATTTTAAGTGCCTACAGATGTTACTTTAACTCTTGAGAGCCCAGGCATCATGGATAGGACGTATAGAATAGAAAGTTAGATGCTCAGATTTTGAGAGGTGAGTCCCAGGCTCTGCCATTTATTTACTGCATGGCCTTGGGCAATTCGCCAAACTCCTTAATGCCTTTGTTTTCTCATCTGTAAGGTATGATTTATAATAGCACTACTTCATAGAGCTATTTCAAGGAATAAATAAGATAACGTACCTAAAATGCATCTAATGTGTTAGGCACTCAATAATGATTAAAAAATTAACCAGCATGCTTTATATAAATACCATGACCGCTTGTCTCTATGTAGGCTGTGGCATGTCTCACAAAAGGAGGCATTTCCTCTACATAAAAATTTGTAATAGATTTGGAGTCTTCCTCAGGATGAAAGTCACTCTTTACATAACATTATTTTATGATGTATAACTCATTGAAGTAAACAAAGTTAATACATCATTGATTTTAATGGAACTTTGCATGGTTTGATTAAAATACCATTATTGCACAGAAACATTCCACATGCTGAGTAGCAGCAGATGCATTAGAATACCGTTTGGTGTAAAGTTTCAGCATATACTCTTTTCACGATATATCCCTATGAATGCATTATCATCTGGTATAAAATAAATAAAATATAATGGATCAAAAAATGAAAAATCATATCCCGTTAACAATCGTATCATATATTTTAGCACTGGACAATATATTGTGTTAATGTCTTAAATGACATCACCATTTTTGGTGCAAGGACCACATCCTTTATGAGTGTAGTTTTACTTTTAAGAACTTACTTTTAGAAACTTTTAAGAACTTGTTTAGAGTAACTTAACTATTCTATCTCTTATCTGTGTAAGGACTTACCATTATGAAGTTTTACCATGATATTTTTCTTGGACCTAATGCCATGGAATTAATTTACATGTGAATCTGTCTTATAATAATGCCTGGGCTCTATAAAATCCCTTGGTTGTGGTTTCAAGCAAAGCTAACTGATACTTAATTCTATTTATTACAAACAGCACATTTCCTGATAGTTTCTAATTTCATTTTGTATTAAATCCCCTTGTTGTAATTTCTGTCATTCTCTCCTTGTTCTCCTCTAATTATTCTAACAAAGTAAATTCCCAATTATTCAGGGACTGTATATTTAATCTGTGGATTTTCCAAATCCTCTCTTTTTAATTCTTTTACTGTATATTCTTGACTATTTAAATGTTTCTTATTTTTATAATTTCAGCAAATGATATATGATGGTAGAGTGAGAAGTTCACATTAAAATAAGCGGTTTGCCATTTTTATAATAATTCCTGGTAAAAAGTCTGATTCCAATTTTTATAATTTCAGCAAATGATATATGATGGTAGAGTGAGAAGTTCACATTAAAATAAGCAGTTTGCCATTTTTATAATAATTCCTGGTAAAAAGTCTGATTCCAGTGAATGCACAAAATAAAAATTTTAACCATGTGTGGATCTTAATCCTTTCTCCATTATCATATATGAGGGTACTTCAGAAAGTTCATGTAAAAACAGAATTAAAAGATAATACTGGGCTGGCCGGTTGCTCACTCAGTAGAGCGTGGTGCTGATAACACCAAGGTCAAGGATTTGGATCCCTGTACTGGCCAGCCACCAATAAAAAAAAAAAAGTCAAAGATAATATGAATATTTTCATGAACTTTTTGAAGACCCATCATAAAGTTGAAACTCTACATATTGTTCTTATAATAGTTTTGTAATATAATACAATAATTTATGTATCATATATATTATATTAATATATGTAATTAATATATTTAACACAATTTTACCATGAGCAAAGCTGCAAGTGTTTAAAAAAAAGGCCTAATTGTCATGCCACTCCATACCACCCATTATTATACTGCACATAGCTTGAAATAATGGGGGTTGGAAGGTTTTGTTCACAAATTTGAGATGACTAAGTAGTTCTTACACAGAAGAGTCCTCAAATAGGTTTAGAAATTGAGCTGAAAAGAGTGGTTAAGGACAATGTCAAATATCAAAATAAGCAACAGTTTATAATGAAATAAAATACTCAGTAATTATATAAGCCCATGATTTAAGAAGAAAAACTTATCCCAAGGAAGTTGTGCTGTAGGCAGAATGTATGCACGGGGATACTAATCTTCATTCTTGTGCTTCTCTCACTAGCTTCAGGTTCTCCTGGCCCCAAAGCATTTTCATGCTGTACGCTGACTGCAGAAAAACAGCTATTGTCTCCAGTCCCATCTACCCAACTACCTCCTGAACTCAGGTAGCTATACTCAACTATTTTCCTTTCACTCTACACAGGTAAGAATTGGCATTCCCCCTTCCAATTGTCTTTTCTGGTGACCAAAATAATAAAGTGAATAAATTCACACTAAAGTGTGGTTATAGCCACCTGCAACCCTCAATTCCACTTCCCTTCAGGAAATTTGCATTGAAAAGAAAAGATATATAAACCCAATGGAAATGTGAATTATTTTAATTTCTGGAAATTGAAAAAAGGACAGAGTGTTCTGCTACAATTCACATTTCTGTAAAATGAATGAACTCAGGTGGTAAGTAGAGGAACGATGTCGGTATATAATGTGGAAGATGGTTGATTCATATGTTGTCATTCCCATCATTAATATGTAGCACCACAGGTAACAGCCCCTGAGCACAAAGTACACTGACGTACTTGAATGCAGCAAGCCAAAGAGGAATGCCTTGCACCCTGCATTCTTCCTAGTGGCTGTTTGTCCACATTCTGTCTGACTCAGGAATGTCTGTTAAGCCTTCTCCCCGTCTTTGTGAATTTTACTTTGTTTGTATAAGTCTTCCTTATTTCCTTCCATCAAGCTATCTCTACTTACATTTATTGCAGTGTTTATTAGAAAATTATCCTTTTTAACTACTATTATTTTTTTTATTTTTATTTTTTTCCTTTTTGTCTTTTTTCATGACCGGCAACAGATCGCAACCCTCAGTGTCGCCCCGCACCTCGCTCAGCCAGTGAGCGGCCGGTCTGTATGTGGGATCCGAACCCTCGGCGGGAGCGCCACCGCGCTCCCAAGCGGCGCAGTGTGGTAGTGCGCCACCGGGCCGGCCCTTAACTACTATTATTTTTAATGTTTTGTTAGTTCTTGGTTACAAAGTTACACGTTTTGATGGTTCACCCAACCTGTTTTTCCCGTAAGCTTACTATTTCTAGTGAACAGTTTTGCAGAATGTGAAAGTTTTTCACAAACTCATAGTAGGAATCCCTGTAAAGCATATAAAAATCTGTGGGGAGGATTTCCTTCCATCCCACCTTCCTTTTTTTTGTCCGTCCTTTCTTTGCAGAAAGCATCCTGGAGATAGAGGAGGATTTTTTTTTTCCCTCTCACAGCTCTCTGTATTTTAAGTGTCTGTTATAAGTGTTTAAAGGTACTCAATCAACTGAAATCTTCACCAATCTTCCCTTACTATCAATAATGATGAATTTAATTATCAAAGTTTCCAAAGGAGCACAATTCCAATGTTACTGGTCAAGCCTTAATTTTTATTCAAATTCTCTTAGTGTTTAATTAGGTCCAAGATTCTTTGTTGCAAATGTCTTTTTCTATAAGCATGTATTATATTTTGAGAAATAAGCTTAGAAAGAGCTGAACATTCAAGCTTTCCTCAAGATTATCTACGTCTTAGAGTTTTCACATATATAGAAATCTTGATTCTATGAAATGTAAAATGCTGTAAAGTTGGCTGAAAGGATGGGATTAAATCAGTTACCCATCCATATGAACAAGTTGGGTCAACGCATTTGTAGGAAATAAATGGGACCCAGCTCAGTGTCTTTTGGTACTTCGTCTAACCTCCTCACCCTCAGAGCTTCTGCAGTTATCCCAGAAAAGAGGAAATATTTTCATGCCAAAAAGAATTAGAGGCAAACAAGGTTACATTAATTCCAACAAAACATGTAATATTTATTATCAGTGAGAGAGAATAAATCAAGAAAAAAAGTGCAGTATGGAAATGGAGCTAGATACAAAGTGAAAAAAGCACAAGTCAGTTATAAATTTGGCTCAGCTTTCTAGTAGTCAATGTAAGAAGGGTCATCTACCCAATATACTTTCTCCATTAGCTGAAACTAGGCAGTTATTTAAAGGATATAGACTTATTTTTGGAATTAATACCAGAGAGAAATTTTTTGTGAGTATTTCATAATCTATGTGATGGTAAGTAATATTTTTGCGGTGGGGAGAAGTTTTAAGGATAAGAGGGCTGGCTTCTCAACTGTGTTTCAACAGAGTTAAGATTTAGTCAGAATGAAATCTTTCCAGGCTAAAGAATGTATGCATCTTCCCTCCAAGGGTAGAGGGAAGGAAAAAAAAAAAAAAAGAGAGAAAAAAAGAATGTATGCAGGCTGGCCGGTTAGCTCAGTTGGTTTAGTGTGGTGTTGACAACATCAAGGTCTGGGGTTTGATCTCTGTATCAACAAGCTGCCAAAAAAACCATACAAATTATTGATGTACGTAATTTTATTTCCCCTACTGTACCCTAGCTTTTTGAAGGCAGTACTTGCTTATTTGTCATAGAACTTAAAAAATGTTATATAGTTGTTGTTTATTAAATCATTAAGTGAATGAATGCATAAAATAATGCACACGTGGAAGGACGGAGGCCTGTCTGTGAGTGCTATGTAAGACTCATTTCTCTTTAACACTGGATGGAATGAAGTGCGGATACTAATAGGGCTGGCTGTAAGCAAAATGTTAGGCTGTTTTGTTTGCTGGAGGTGCCTTTCACATGCACCCTTGTGAACTCCTTCTGCCCACTTTCAGTTTCCTTTTTAGCCTCATCAGATACCTCACTGCTCTCCAGCACCAAGTACCTATGGCCAGCATGGCATAGAGTTCATCTACCTTTGCTACTATATTGAGGATTCAGTTTTGAAGGGTCGCAGAAAGAGTACCACATTTGACTAGCTCATAAGGGAAATAGGTATAGAGGGTATTTCAATGAGTGCGTACTATTTGTCAACTTTGAGATCCTATTTACTGCACTGAAAGTGGTCCTTTGAGACCTATGAGATATATCTCCAGTAAGACTTCCTTAGGCTAAGGACATTCCCCTTTCCTTCATTCATCAAACGATTAAAAACTATTGTCACCCCTTCAAGAGGTATGTGCTTTGCTGTTTTTGATTGAAACACACAGGATTAATATAACGAAAAAGTGAATTTCTGTTTGGGGATGGGAATTGAAAGACTTGTGTTCAAGAGTCAGTTGTCAAGAATTAGCTATGTAACTTTAGGCAAAACCTTTGTTATCTGTGTAACTCTTTTTCCTAGTACGTAAAGTGAAGATAATTACTTGCCCTTTCTAACACCAAGATCATCCCAGTATTTAACCTATTATTGTTTATTTTACCTACTAGTCTGTTTTCTGAACATACCTATTTGAAGGCAGAAACTATGTTTTATTGGTTTGTATCACAATGACGGTATATTCAATCAAATGTCCACTGATCTAATGAATTAATGAAAATATTTGGAAAATTTCACAGTGCTAAATAATTGTAAGCTGTCTGAGGGAAGCAGGTAGAACTTAACCATATATGTTTTACTCTCCTTTGGACCTGGTAGTTCCTGCCTGTGGTTCCTAATGGCCCCAAGCAATCAGCACCAGTCCATACAGACAGGTTGGACAGTGCCTGGATGTTGACACATCTTACACTTTCATCCTTCTGGAAGTGTCCTCACTCCAAAGGTCTTCAGTTTCCTTTGGATCATCTGGCGTCCATTGTCATACATTGCTCCTCATGTATAGCCATGCTGATACTGTTGAACAATACCTGTAAAAAAACCAAAATTTTGAATATTCTGTAAGCACATTTTGTATGCATCCAAATGCTCCAGGTTTGCAATGTATTAACTCATTGTATCTTCACATTTCTATGAAATAGGTACTATCATCATCTCCATTTTGCATACAAGAGTTTTGAAGTCAAGTATTTTCCCCAAGGTCACTGTTAAAAGAATGGTGGAGCTGAGGTCCCAGCATGGGCTGTCTGGTTCAAGTTCAAGCTCTTAATCACTATACTCTACTACCTCTTGACTAATTGCTTCAGTAGCTGTATTTTTTATAATTCATTTTTCTTGGGAAAGTGTAACAAAAATTTTGAAGCTTACTTTGCTTAATCATGAAATACCTATCCTTACTTCTATAGCTCCTCATTTTAACTGGGGTTTATTTTGTGCACTTATATTGGTAATGAGAATTCTATAGTATTTATAAAATGTATTTAAAATATGGAATTTGGAAGAATGTTATCATTTGCCCATATAGTTAAGGGATTGTTATAACAAGTTTAAAAAAAAACAACAAAAAACAAAACAAAAAAACCCACCAGAATCTACTCAAAATTACACCCTAAAACTAAATGTTTTATTTAAAATATAGATAACCCTAAAATAAAGAGCTTGAGCCACGGGCCAGCCCAGATGATCAATAAATATGACCAGCAAATATGCCATTAACCTATGCTAGCACTTCCTTTTTTTAGTATTTAATGCTTAATATCTACTTATACCCAAAAAAAAAAGAGTTTTTTTTTTTTTTTTTTTTTTTTTTTTACCTTTAACTTAAACCAAGCCTACCTTGTTAATTATCTTGACATCAAAATGTTGACAATTATAAACTGTACGGCTTGCCATTCAATTATCTTGTAAAGTTGATGATTTTGTACATGTACAAATCATGGAAGATATCATGTGTTAAACAGCACCAAATTTTGGCAAATTAGTTATAAAACTTAAGTACTTTCATATGTAAGAGCAGAAAACTCAGAGTTATAATAAAATGTTAGAGTACTTCAGAACACTGGTTTTTCACACCTGTTCTATCAGCATACAAAAGCTGATGCAAAAACTATACATAAAGCATAGTTTGAATCGTCCTGGAGCTGCATTCTGAAGGGCTTGACAATACTAAAAAGGCAAAAACACTGTAACTCAAAGAGATACACAAGACTTCTTACTTCATCTATAAAAATAGTGAGAATGCCAATGTTTTATATGCTACAGGGATAGGGAGGGAAACCATCAGTGTAATAAATCTGATAACATGACTCACACTTCATTACAAGTGATTTTCCTAAATTCACGACTTTCACATTTGCCTGAACTAAAAACAAAAGAAAAAAAACTAAAAAAGTAACTTTCACTAGAAGTAGGCCAAGTCACATGGTCCCTGTAAAGGAGAGTTCAAATGAGAATGAGTGCACTTTTCTAGCTGGGAAATATTTTCCTTAATATAGTGAGTTTAAATAACTCATTGTGGTGCTGAATAAGCCCTTGGGTTAGGTTCAGAAACCTCCCCTATAAGCCTGTTTCATGAGAATTACACAAATATTTATAACGGAACATAAATGAAATATTTTCTTGGTTAAGCTTTTATAGTAAAGACAAAAATTTAAGGGCCGGCCCTGTGGCTCACTCGGGAGAGTGCGGTGCTGACAACACCAAGGCCACGGGTTCGGATCCTATATTGGGATGGCCGGTTTGCTCACTGGGTGAGCGTGGTGCTGACAACACCAAGTCAAGGGTTAAGATCCCCTTGCCGGTCATCTTTAAAAAAAAAAAAATTTAAAAAACCCATGTACTTCACTGTCTTGCAGTTCTTTTTCTTCTAGATGTACCCTCTGAATTTTTAAATGCTGTACAATTACATAAAATCCATGTTACTTAATGGATTCATGTGTTCATCAACTTTAGCACCCTATGAAAGTAAGAAGAGTAATGAGAACAGGGCTATTTAAACTGCTTCCTCATCTACCCCCCTTCATTAGCAGTACTGAAGTTTATTTAGAAGACAGTGAGGAAGTACCCTAGCCCAGAGGCACCTAGGAACAGAGGTAATTCAGTCAGAGACCGAGAAAATATGGCTATGGAGAAATATTAAAGTCATACTGGGAATTTATGGAGTAAATGAACCCTTCTCCCCTTCTCCCCAGTTTCTGACTTAGATAAGGAGTGAGGTATCAGGGATATGCATGGACCCTTCATAAACTGACATTTTCATCCGTGTTTATTTTTTCCCCGTGAAACAAAAGAAGTGGAAATACAAGTGCTTGGTACCACATGCTTTTGAGGCTTAAAAGCCCGTTAATAAGCACGCCGTATCAGTCGTGGGGGAGGGGAGCCGTCACTTTTCAAATAAACATCGCCAGAAGAATCTCCTCTCCTCGAAGGGAGAAAGAAGTCACTCTCCCTCCCCAGGAGCATGAGGGAAAAGGGAGACAGAAATAGTGTCCCCTACTTGCACGTGGGGTTTCCCTTTCTCCTCTGACCTCCCTACGCCTCTCCCACGCAGGTCAGGCCGCCTTAGGAGGTAGCTGGGAGAAAAGGCAAACGCTCAGTCCTCCATGGCAAAGTCTTTGGTCTTTTCCTCCTGGTCCCCTACTCTGTAGCGCAGCAGCACGCGCAGGCGACGGGGGTTGTCCTGGGAGGGCAGCAGCGTGATCTCTCCTGAAACGTCCGTGTCTTGCTCCACTTGCACCGGCTCGTTCAGATAGAGGAGCGCCTGCTTCCAGTGCGTGGCCGGGTGAAAAGGCGAGGTAGACAACACCAGCGGTTTCTCCGAGTCCCCTCCAGGGAAGGTCACTTGAAACCAGACGGCAAAGCCATGCATGGGCGCTGAGCCATAGCAGCTGCAGCGGAAGCGCCCGCCCACCCCAGCCTCTAGCTCCTGCTCCAGGCCCGCGCGGGCCAGCTCGAGCTGAGCAAAGCGCTGCGGCCGGGCCAGCACGTCCTCGCCGGACAGGCCTTGCACCACGATCTCCGAGTGGCCCATGAGGCAGCGCGTGGCGAAGCCCTCCAGGCAGCTCATGTCCACACCGTAGTGCTGCTTCACCTGGCTCCAGAAGCCTAGGCGCCATTCCAGCATCTGGTCGCTGATGGGGGCTACGAAGAGCTCGGCGGACGCCGGCAGGAGAAGACCGCCTTCCTTAAGCCACTTGGTACGCGCGTGGAGCACGGAGCTCAGCATGGACTCGTGCAGGAGTCCGTAGCCCATCCACTCGCTCACGATGGCATCCACCTGCTCCGGCAACTCCACCGTCTCCACCGGCCCCGGCAGGACGTGCACACGGTCCTCCAGCCCGTTGAGCCGCACCACCTCCCGGGCTTGTTGCCAGATGGCGCTGGCTTCCACCGCGTACACGCGCCGGGCCCCCGCCTGGGCACAGAAGATGCTCAGAATGCCGGTGCCCGCGCCCACATCCAGCACGGTCTTGCCACGCAGCGCTGCCCAGTTCCGCAGGATGCCCAGGCGGTAGGCATCAGTGCGCACGCGGTCCGCGATCATCTCCTCGTGGACCGACACATCCGAGTAGCACTCGTAGTACAGCTGGTCCCGCTCCCGCTTAGTCCTCCGGGGTGGCAGCAGGGCCGCCTCGCGCTCCCCGCCATCTTCCTTTTCGGTTTGCTCCCCTCCTTCCCCGCCGCCCCCCGACTCAAGCTTTCTTTTCTTGGGCTGCGACATCTTGGCCGCTCCTGCGGCTCCCGGCGGGCGTTGCGCGGCACGGCGCCGGCTCCAGGAAGCGGGGCCTTCTGGGACTTGTAGTGCGCGCTCGCACGTCCCACTTCCTGCGGGCTGCCACGCCGGCGCCTGCCTCGGGATGCCTCAGCCGCGCGGGCATCTATTGTCCTATATGTCTTGGCGTCCTTTTTCCCACCGACTGTGCCCGCATTCTGCGGTTCTTACAGTCTCCCTCATTCCCTTATCTACACATTTCTCCTTTGCTTTCTCTCCCTTCCTGAAGTAGGCACGCCCGTATAGTACTAAAAACCCACTCTTCTCTGTTTAACTCAACGGTTTTATCCCTCCGAGTTATCATGGCGGCACCATTCACACACTAACTACCACCTTACCTGGACAGTCGCAGCTCTTAAAGCTCTCTAGCCGCGGCGAGTTAGAAATTGCACTACACGTTTCTCTTTTGTTTTCAGTGGAGTTAAGGTACAAAGAAGGTGTAACTGGAACAAAGTAAAAACCTAACAATGCAAAACGTTAGTTCTGATTCTTAGTTCTGAGCACTAATTAATTGAACGATTTAGAGCAAGTCATAAAACCTCTCTGGCCTTCAATTACTCATTCACCCACCAGCAACAAGGAATCTTCATTGCAACTGGAGAAGAACTATGTTTCTGGCCTCTATTTCAGAAGAATACTTAGTTGGCTCTTGGTCCTGCTCTGGTAATTCTGTGGCTCATTCAAGGCTTAAATCTTGGGAAGGGTGCAGACTTAAGAGCAGATGAAAAGCACCAGTGGTGTGATACAGTAAAACACTTGGCCAGGTATAGTCTGGTAACCAGTTATAATTTTTTTATCTCCCAGAAATAACGGAATCCTTCATCCCTTTTGATCACTCTTCCACTGTATCTCTGTAAAGCTACACGACTACACCAGTTGTTGGGTTGAGGCAACAGCTAAGTTAATTGTATGGCTAGCCATTTCATAGCTTAAGTCAAAACGTTTCATTATTTTAGTTATACTAAGTTTCCATTTGTATTGTCAGGGTTAGGGCTCAGACCCATCCAAGCCATTGTACAGACTGGGTCACAGACCCCTTACTTGCCAGGCTGGGTCACCAGACCCTTCACACGCTAGGTAATTGGGAAAGATCCCAGGAGCCATTGGCAGATCACAAGAGCTCAGTCCTCAGCAGTAGCAGCAGCAGCAGCAGCAGCGGTGGTGGTCTCTTGGGGTATCCTGGGGGCACTGGCAGCAACAGCAACAGACTCCAGCGGCAGTAGTGGCCTCCTGGTGCCCTCCCGGGGCGGAGGGCCCCTTGGATCAGAGCCATTCATCCTTTATAGTTAAGTCATAACCCCGGACACCTGGCTGCACATGCACAATTACATTAGACAAAAAACAAGAACACTTGCGTGCAAGTGTATATTTACATCAAATGCTGGGCAAGATTCTGAACCTCTGAGGGGCCCTGACCATTTTCCTATATTTTCCCAACAGCCTCATTTTTTCATATGTGTCTCAATGGCTGAGCAAGATTGATACTGTCCTCTTCCTCTTCTGTTTTTCTTTCAGTCAACTATCAACTGTTAATCTCTTCCCTCTTTGTTGCTCATAATAAAAATAAAATATATTTTAAAGTATGTGTGCTGTCTATATGAGCATGTTCTTACATTTTCCCAGAGCTTAAAAAAAAAAAAATCACACAAACAAAATTTACTTATTTTCTTGTGTTCTTGAACTATGTTATTTAACCAATGAGCCTGTGTTCCTTATCTGGTGGGAAAGCACTGTCACTCCATTCTCTCTGTTAATCTTTCATCAATGGAATAGGTTTATTGATGTGTTATCCTCAGTTCTACTTGTATTTCAAGACCCTCATTAAAATGGTTAATTCTGGCTGCTCATTAGAATCCTAAGTGTTGGAGTGAGCAGGACTGTCCTGTTGGGACAAAACTGACCGGGCTGCAAGAAATGTTAAAAGACAGATTTTTTTTCTTAGCATGCATTTCTCTGAGTTCCCTCTTTTCCCTTGATTATTTGATATTTTGAACCTTGGTTACAGGGCAATATGACAAAGTTGTTTTCCAGTCAGCCTTGAGTTGCAAACTTGCTAGGAGACATGTACTTGCCAGACTCTGAGAAACCATCAGTAAAGTTATGCTGATTCCACCCAGCTGAAGGCACAGAAGGGGGCACTCAGGCACTCAGCTCCTGGCTGAGACTACCCAAAATCTGTTACTGAACTCAGGTCTGGATGCTTGCCCCCAAATAAAAATAAACAGTTCAAAAGTCAAATGTTGGTGAAAATGGAAGTTATCTTTAAATCAGGAATACCAGTGACCTGAGGAGAGGTGTGAGATTAACTCATCTCTCTGGTAAACCTGAAGGAGAATGGTCAGACTGAAACCATCTCAAAACCTCAGATTTACTGAGGGATTTTTAAAGAAGCAGGTTGAGGGAATGGAATGTGGGAAATCAAAAGCAGGAGGGAAGGGGCCATGAGCTGCGGGAGATCTGTGCAGGGAGTCGGTGCAAGGTCTTTCCAAAGCTCCACCTGGTTTCTGCTCCTGTCTTTGCTGTTGCCTCAGGGTCTTGCAGGAGGGATGGAATCAGCATAGCTGTGCTGATGTCTTCCTTAGTTTCCAGGGTCTGGATAGTACCTGCAAGCCTGCAGGCTGACTGGAAAACAACTTTACGTACACGTAAATAATGTCGTTGATGGAGTTTGGATGTGTTGTCCCCTCCAAAACTCATGTGGAAATTTGATCTCCAGTGTGGCAGTGTTGGAAACTGATTGAGTCACAGGGTGGATCCCTCATGAATGAATTAAGGCTGTCCCTGGGGGAGGAGGGGTAGTGAGTGAGTTCTCGCTCTATTAGTTCCCGCAAGAGCTGATTGTTTAAAGGACCGTGGCACCTCTTCTCTCTCTCTCTCTCTTGCTTCCTCTTGCCAAGTGATCTGCACGTACCCTCCGGCTGCCTGCCACTTTCCAACGTGAGTAGAAGCAGCCTGAGGCCTGTGCCAGATGCAGCTGTACCAGAATCGTAAGCCAAATAAACCTCTCTTCTTTATAAATTACCCAGTCTCAGGAAATTCTGTTATAGAAACACAAATGAGACTAAAACAGTCGTCATGTCAGCAAGAGAACCATTGTATCTCACTAAAATGATTTTTGTTAAATCTGACTTGCTTATTTTCATTGGGTAAATTATACTCTTATTTGTTTGGTGGCCTGAGCTTAACCACTTAAGGCTAAATCAGTTCCTTTCTCCTCTCTGGTTTAATACTTTGCTTTAAGAAAATAGAGGCCCAGATTAGGACATGAGATTAGAGTTGTAAATGTGACCACTTTAATGTTATTTCCAGGCTGTTACTTAGTCTGTCTTTCTCCCATTCTTTCCTCAAAATGTCACCTTCCCCTTTTAAATGCATTCACCCCTCCAATCAATTTTCCATTCACTTCCTTGTTGACTCAGGAAAATTCTGAATATAAGTTTTGTTGGTTCTACCTCCAAAATATATCTTGAACCCATCTGCTTTTCTCCATCTCCATTGCCAACACCATAGTCTAATCCTCCGTCTTCACTTGCCTGGAAATCAGTCTTCTAAGGGATCTCCCAGCTGCTAATCACATGCCTATCTATTCTTTTCTCCATGTAGCTGCAAGAATAAACTTTAAAGAAACCAAATTGGACCAGTTGGAACAATCCAGTAACTTCAAGTAACTTTCCATCTCATTTCATACCTTCCTTCCTGGTTCCTCATTTTGCTCAAGAAATACCGGCTTTCTAATAGCACGTTTCATTCCTTCATCAGGACTTCACTTACGTTCCTCCAGTGCCCAGAAAGTTGGTTTTCCCCTTAGTGGCTTCTTCTAATATTTCAGGTCTCAACTTAAATGTTACCTCCTGAGCAAGGCCTTGCCTGGCTACTTTAAATAACATACTCTAACTGAAGACACTACTTTTTTCATAGCTTTTATAATATCTGAATGTATTTAATTTATTTGTTTTCATACAATATAAACTTGAGGAGACTTGGACTTTTGTTTCCCTACTATTGTAGACCCTGGCACTAGCACAGAGGCTGGCACGTAGAGAGAGCTCAATAAGTAGTCTTATTTTTAGGCATCTGGATGGTACGGGGATCTGAAGCTGTAACCTTTTGTTATAAGGTTCTATCAATAGTTTTGAAAAAAGACTATTGTGGATGCACAATCAAATTGTTATTCATAGAGGAAGGAGCAGAGAGAGTTTTGCTTTTTTAGTTCATGATGACAATGTGATACTGGTAAACTCTGAGATAAGTCCGGATGTAGATCAAATTTAGGATGCTCTCAGGAATGAGAAGAGTTTTATTTTCAAACACTCTTAACCTTGCTAGGTAGGATAATGGTAAACCAAAAACATTATACCCTGAATAAAGAAGAAGCCTGTAGCATTTTGACTTCCTGTACTTTGCCTTGATATAAACAGGGAGTTCTTTACCATCTTTTCTACCACACTGAGTTGTTTTAAGTAGGACAGAGGCCTAGGTCATAGTCCTTACCTAAGCATTGCAGCTCAGCAGCAAACCACCTGGACTGGAAAAGATTTGGAGCTGTGCTGGCAGAGCATTCTTTGCCTTTCCATTTCAGTGGTCTACTTGCCCTATCTATTCAATGCTACACCCAACGTTTTTCAAACAAATGATCTCAAACTCAATCTAGTGCATTTTAACCAGCATGAAAAAAGATGAAATAGATTAGAAAATATCAAATGTGTCAAATGAGTGAAGGTAGGTATTTCATAAAACTTGTTTCAGTTAAGTATACTCTGTGTATTTCTTGCAGCAAGTTATGGTTAGAAAGTTTGAAATCCACAGCTTACTGTTCTCCCAAAACTGTAAACTTTGACATCTCTGTACCTTTGTTTTGGGTGCTCTTACTCTTTTGTCCTTTCACTTGTCTTTTTAGGTAAAGCTCAAATGTTATTTATTTATTTTTGTTGTTGTCGTTGTCTACAGTTTTTTTTAATTACTATTATTTTTATTTATTGAATCAAAATCGGTTATACATATTTTGGGGGTTGAACATTGAGATATGTTGATTAAATCAATATTACTAGCATATATATTGTTACAAATCGTAATTATTCTTTATGCTCCTTGTCCAACCTCTCCCCTTCCCACATTCCCTCCTCACCCCCTCTAATTGCCCTAGATTTCTCTCTCCTTCTGAAAGAATAATGGTTACTCTGTTAACTTGTTGCCTAGATGATCTGTCCAATGCTGAGAGGTGTGATCAGGTCCCCCAATATTATCATAGAGCAGATGTGGCTTCTGTAATGGGTTTTGTGGAGAGAGACATCCTCTTCTTTTCTTTGTCTCTGCTGGTGACCCTTCTTGTGTGAATGCACTCCAGTGGTTGGCAGACCATCTGTATGGTCAAATGTTATTTATTTGTCACTTTTTCAAGCAGTCTGTGGCCCTATAATAAATACATGTAACTCTTTTCACTTATCCCGTTATATCAGAGCTATTTACATATCTAGCTTTCCCATGCCAGACTGTGGACATATGAACACCAGGATTTTGATTTTTTTCAATTTTATATTGTGAACCTAGTGCATTTCGCTGAAATCTGAACCATTTCTACATTCCAGATTGTTGATTCTGAGAATATTCAGAATCATGCTTTGTATGAGTGGGAGAATCATGATCAATTTTCTGTATCACACACTCATTCATTTGTTCAATCATTCATTTATCAACAAACATTCTGAATTGCTACCCTGCACTAAATATTATTCTAGAAACAGGAAAAATATTAGTTCCTGATATGTTCAGACTAAAAGACAAAAATCCTTACCCTCAAGAGCTTATATTTTTGTATTAATGTTATGTTATCTATTATTCATATGTTTTCTTACTAGCAAATTATTACACCACTTTTAAATCTCAACACCCTTTCCTATATATTTTATTTTATATTTGCTGATGTGATTTCCTCACACAGATAGCATATTTCTAATTTATTTTCTTTTTTAATATGAAGGTTTAAAATGTATTTTAAAGCCTAGTATAAGGATTGATGATATTTCCTCCAGGATTTCAAGAATTCATTGTAATTTTCAAAGTGTGTGTAGAGGAGGGTAAAGTAGCAATGACATTAAAAAATCTTATAAATATCTCTTTGATATGAATATTCATTAAATGGTGTAGTTCTTGCCATTCTGAAGTTTCTTGGAAGCTGCCAGCATAGAAAGAGGCACTTTTGTAAAAAAAAAAAAAAAAAAAAAAAAAAAAATCCTTTATAGAACATAAAGACAAAAGATTGGTGATGTTTGTATTTAAACAAATTGAAACATCAAATATTAAAAACCTAAGTACATGTTATTCTCTTGATGTGTATAGTGTCTTTCAGGTCCATCGTGTATTGGCCCAGCTATTAAAACCAATGCTAAAACAGATAAATAGCTCTCTGATGATATTATTATAGGTGGCTATAATTCTTTAAAAAAATGTTTGTATTGAATTGTTTGGCTAGTGACAACAGGGTTATTATAAACTTAATCCATAATTATCAATTTGGCTTATATTTATTGAGCCCTCAAAGCATAGAATATGGCATTGTAACATTTCAAATACAAACATCAGTCTTGGCATTTTAAAAATTTCTGCTATAAATCAGGCCACCATAATGAAAACAGTGGGGAAAAACAGGAATGTAAATTAGAATATGGGGAAAAGTAATGTGTCGGTGCATCCATGGAAATAAGCACTTGATCACCTGCCCCAGGCATAATGTGAATCAGGTAGCTTAATGAAAATCAGATATTAAGTCTAATGAATATCATTTAATAAGATCTTCTCTTTTTTTTTCTCTTATGAAAAGCTTTAATATGAAAGAAAGCTGATTATTTGCTTCAATCAGATGGTTGTGTTCTAATAGTTTGCTACTGAGGGCATTTAAAGTGCATAGAAGTAATTGTAGTCATGGTAGTATAGTGGCTCTCAAAGTTTGCTCTCCAGACCAACAGCATCAGCATCATCTGGGAAACTTAGAATTACAGAATTTTGAACCCCACCCTAAATCTAATGACTCAGGTATTCTGTTATAGCAACACAAAACGGATGAATACACTGCTTCAATGCAAGTCTGTAACTCCAGGCTGACTGGAAAACAACTTTACATTTATGTAAATAATGTCTCTTTCCCTGTAACCAAGGTTCAAAATATCAAATAACCATGAGAAAAGAGGAAACTCGGAGAAATGCATGCTATGATAAAAACTGTGTCCTTTTAAAATCTTTCAGAGCACAGGTAGTTTTAGGTCCTAACATGACTTCAGTCCTGCTTGCTCCAACAGGTCTGCTGTTTTTTCTGCTGTAGTGTAACAAATTACTACAAATTTAGTAGCTTAAAACAACACACTTAAAAAGAAAATCTCACAGTGGCCATGAGTCAGGAGTCCAGGCACAGCTTAGGTGTCTCCTCGGAAAGGCTGCAGTCAAGGTGTTGACCTGGCAGCCTTCCTTTCTGGAGCTTGAGGTTCTCTTTCAAGTTTGTTGGCAGAATTCAGTGCCTTCAAGTTGTAGGACTGAGGTTCCCTCTTCCTTCTTGATTGGCAGATGGGAGCTACTTTCAGTTTCTAGAGGCTGCTGGCAGTTCCATGCCACGTGGCCCCCTCCCAGGCTCTCTCACAGGGCGGCAGCTTACTTCTTCAAGGCCAGCAGGTAAAGCTTTCTTTCTTTCTTTTTTTTTTTTCTTTGTGACCGATAAGGGGATCGCAACCCTTGGCTTGGTGTTGCCCGCACCACACTCAGCCAGTGAGCGCACGGGCCATCCCTATATAGGATCCGAACCTGCGGCCTCGGCGCTGGGAGCGCCGCACTCTCCCGAGTGAGCCACGGGTCGGCCCAAGCTTTCTGACTTCAGAAAGAGCCCTGGTCCAAGTCGGTCTTCCCTCCACTCGTGCCCCTCTGCCTGTACATAATCTCCCATTTGTTTAACTCAAGATCAACTAATTTGGGACCTCAATTATATCCGTAAAAAATATTTTCAGCTGGAAAAAATAACAGGGTAAAGAGATCAAGGGTGTGTTTCCACCAAAGGTTGATAAGCTCAAAATGTCTTCATTAAGTTTATGTCTCAGCGAAATGTGGCTGTGGCTCATGGTATGTGGAGATGACTAGATCAAATAGATGAAAATCAGTGTCGAACAAGATGCACACCACATCTGAGCAGAGAATTTTAGTGCAGCTTGCTGTGTAGTTTGCCTCTGTTTCCCTTGAGTTTCTGAACCCTATCATGTGAAAAGCATACCCCAAATAGTGGCTACTTTTCTAGCAAGGGTCCCAGAAGAGAAGATTCCTGGAACCAAGCCAAGCTGAGCAGAGCCCAACTGAACCCAAGAGAACACAGTAGACTGAATCTCATGTGATAGAAGCAAGGAACAAAAAGCCTTTGTTGTTGTGAGCACGGAGATGTTGGGGTTATTTGTTACTACAGCAAAAACAAAGTTGATTAATACAAATATATATACAGAATGAATTCTCATTGCAGAACCACTACTCAGATCAAGACATAAAACATTACCAGCACCAGAGTCTTCCCTGTGTCCCTTTAATCCTATAATTATCTCCTTTCCCAAAGATAAGTTTCCTAATAATACCATAAAAGAGACCATAAAAATACCATAAAAGTTTTTGAACTTCATATACGTGGAATGTGTTCTCTTGTGTCTAATCTCTTTTGCCCACCACTGTGGTTGTGAGATTCATCCATGTGACTGTGTGGCAGTATTTTCCTTTTTTTAAAAAAATCACTTTCAGTGCTTTATTTAATTTTAAATTATGAATATACCATAATTTACTTAACAATCTTTCTCTTGTTGCACAGATTTTTAAAATGGAAATAATCATCTTGCAAGGAATTTCATAGTTTTTTTGGTATTTTTTTTCTGGTATTTTTAAAAACTTTTAATATTTTCTACTTTATATAAACAACTTAGCTCTATTACTATAATACATATTAAGCACCCAATGATAGCTAAACTTGTGTGTTTTTCATGTGCTTAGCATTGCCTAGATATTTTATATGCTTTATTCATTTATTCATTCAACAAATATTTACTGAACATCTGATACTGTTACAGGGCACACTCAGCTCCTGGCTGAGGCTCCCCAAAATTTGATACCAAACTCACAGGTCAGGCTGCCTGCTTTCAGGTAAAAATGAAAAACCTCAAAGTCAAATCTTGGTGAAAATGGAAGTCAGCTTTTATTCAGAAATATCAGTGACCTGAAGAGAGATATTATGCTAACCCATCTCTCTGGTAAACCTGAAGGAGAATGGCCAGACTAAAGCGATGTCAAAGACTAAGGTTTACTGAGGGGTTTTTAAAGACGGGGATGAGGGAATGGAAAGTGGAAAAATGAAAAGCAGGAGGGATGGGCACGTGAACAGCGAAGACTTCATGTAAGGTCTCAGGTTCAAAGTCTTGCCAAGATTCCATCTGGTTTCTGTTCCCATCTTTGCAGTTATCTCAGAGTCTATGTGGTATTTGCAAGTCTGCAGCTTCAGGCTGGCTGGAAAACAACTTTATATGCATGTAAATAATGTAATCTTGCCCCATAACCAATGTTCAAAATATGAAATAACCGTGGGAAAAGAGGGAACTCAGAGAAATGCATGCTAAGAAAAAAAACTGTCTTTTAGAAATTTACCTACAGCCCATGCATTTTAGGTTCCAACATGGCTTCAGTCCTGCTCATTCCAACAATACTCCATAGGCTTTAAAAATATAGGAGTAAACAAAACATAAAAATTTCTTCTTTGTGGAGTATAGATTTCAGGGAATGTCTAATTCTCAAGATCTATGAGGTGGTAATTGTTATCCCTATTTTTACAAATGGGGAAACCAAGGCACATAGCAACTAAGTCTATCACTTATTTATCTTTTCTACTGGATTGTAAACCTTATAGGCAGGAACCTATCTCTCCATAATGTTTGGTGGAGCACCATACATATGATATTAATGACTTGGATGTTGATTTGTATAGACAAGAGACAACTCAATCTTCACAAAACTTACATGGTGGGTATTGTTACTATCCTCATTTTTGAGACCAGATAACAGGAATAAAAAGGTAAGTAACTTGTCTTTGGTCTAGAATCTTTTGTTCTACACTATGTGTGTTGAAATAAACTCACACAGTTGCATATAACAGTAGTTCCTTCATTTTCATTGCTATGTGATATTTAGTTCTCGGCTTCCTGTAAAGCCACTATGGTATACACTGTGCTATACATATGAATGACTTTGAGTAGACAAGGTAACTGAGCTTCTGGTCTCTTCCATCTCTGTTCTGCAATGACTCTATTTTTATACACGAAAGGAAAAAAGCACTTCAGACACTGTGCTTTTATCTAGTCTTTACATGTGTTTTACTCTGCAGACTCATAATGTGGAAATTGTTAGTTATGCTGTAGTAGACTGTATTTAAGAATTGTAGCTGCTTTATTTCTTTAACATTAAGCTCCTTCTACAGACCTAGCACTGTTGGAGTGAGCAGGACTGAAGCCATGTTGGGACCTAAAGCCACATGGGGTCTAAAAGAATTTAAAGAGAGTTTTTTTTTTTTTTTTTTTTTCCCCTTGGCATGCATTTCTCTGAGTTCCCTCTTTTCCGTGGTTATTTGATATTTTGAACTTTGGTTAGGGGGCAAGATGACATTATTTACATGAATGTAAAGTTGATTTCCAGCCAGTCTGAAGCTGCAGGTATTTCCCAGACCCTGAGAAAACAGATGGAGTCTTGGCGAGACTTTGCACCTGTGAGACCTTGCATGAAGCCCTCCCTGCTCACGTGCCCCTCCCTCCTGCCTTTCATTTCCCAAGTTCCATTCCCTGATCCCTGTCTTTAAAAACCCCTCAGTAAAACTAAGTCTTGGAGATGGCTTTAGCCTGGCCATTTACCTTTAGGTTTATTGGAGAGATAGTTGAGCCTGACCTCTGTCCTTAGATCACTGGTATTCCTAAATAAAAGCTGACTTCCATTCTCACTAAGATTTGGTTGGTTTACTTTTGTCAGGCAGACAACTGAACCTGTGTGTTTGGTATAAAGTTTTGGGGGCCTCAGTCAGGAGCTGAGTGGCCCCTGTAACAACACCATGCTAGGATTTAGGAGAGGGAGGTAGAATCAGTTTCAATTTTCCACTTTAAGGAGATCACAATACAAAGTGCACATAATCAACGTGGCAGTCCTTTAGTTCATGTTTGTCTATGGTTTTCTAATGATGTTGAGTGCCTTTCTCAAAGACTTGAGGATAATTCTTGTATTACCCTAACATCTTTCTTACTTGGCTCTGCAGATATTTGATTTGCTCTGAATTTTGTTGCTTGTTTGAGGAACTATTGTTAGTCTTCTGATGAATACTGTTATGTTTTCTACTTAGTTTTCTGTCTATATGTCTTAGGATATTATTAGATCATGTAATGACCAAACTTAAGGATTTGTTACTGTAGTGGATTGAATTGTGTCCCCACAAAACTCACTGAAGCTTGAATTGTGTCCCCCAAGTTTTATGTATTAGAAACTTAGTCCCCACTGTGACTGTTAAGAGGGTGGGAAATCCTACCATGGCAATTGAAGGGTGGAGCCTTGAAGAGGTGATTGGATTGTAGGACCCTGACTAGAGAATGGATTAAAAATGGTGGTCGGGGGCGTGGTTCTGAGGGCTTTAGAAAGAGAGTGAATGAGGAGGTTAGTCTCTCTCTCTCTGCTCTCTCTGCTTCCACCATATTGCAATGTGAGACCCCTGGTCACTGTCACCACCACCAGATGGACTTTGACCTTCCCACCTCAGAAACTGTAAGCAATAAATTTTGTTTTTTTTCTAAATTACCCAGTTTTGAGTATTTTGTTATAAGCAACAGAAAAGGACTAATACAGTTACTGAACTCATGTCTGGCTGCCCAGCCCCTTGTGAAGAAAAACCTGATAAATCAAATGGTTGGTGTTAGAAAAACAGATGTATTCAGATGAAGGAGATGGTAGGCTATCCCATCTCAAAGACTTAGATTTACTGACGGGTTATTAAAGGGGGGTTAAGGGAATGGAACATGGGAAGTGAAAAGCAGGAGAGACAGGGCCGGCCCATGGCTCACTTGGGAGAGTGTGGTGCTGATGACACCCAGTCAAGGGTTAAGATCCCCTTACCGGTCGGGTCCGTGAGCTACGAGAAATCCATGTCTATGAGTCAGGAGTTCTCACCAAGGCTTCTTCTGGTTTCTGTTCTCATCTTCACTGTTATCTCAGGACCCTGCAAGATTTTGATTTGCTCCAGTTTAGAATCATTTTTTCTTCAGTCTTTTGTGTAGTTTCATTTCGCAGAGCTCTGGTTGACTTGGCTGGTGCCCAAGGTCAGCTTCCAGTCATTTGGCCTTGATCACTTCTCAGAACTCTACAAGTCTCAAAGAAAGAACTGTTAGCTTTGCAAAATACTGATTAGCTCCTCAGCCTTGTTCTCCTATTTAGCAAACAAAATAAAAGTCAGGGGATGGGGAGAAAGAGTGGGGAAAAAAACCTGTCCTTTTAAAAATCCCCCCCTGCCCCCGCAGCCCATCCCGTTTTAGGTACCAACATGGCTTTAGTTTTGCTCACTCCAACAAATTCAATTTTTAGATTCATGTATATAAAACCCTTGTAAAGTGCTAGGAAGTGACATTATAATTATTGTTGTTGTTGGGTTTATGCTTTATTGGCATAGCCAATATGAGGAAATACCTGGATGACTGAATTTTTTTTTTTTTTAAATGTTCACTGAGTTGAAGACTCTCTCCAAGGACAGGAAGCAAAATTTAACATATGCTTTGAGGCTTCTCTTTGTATTCTCAAGTCTGGTTTACAGCCTCAAGCATGGTTGTCCTTACTTATAGAACTGCCTTTTACCTTCTTTTTAGAAGATAAGATTAATCTATTTTTTAAGTTAGTACACCACTGGCATTATATCCTTGTTGTAGGCTTTCGGAATAGGTAAAGCCTCTTTATGTTGTATTATTTAATGCGCAGATACATTCAAAAATACAATGAATACAGTGAAATTAATAACTCTAGAAGGGTGCAAAGTGATAGTATTCACACTCGATTACAGAGATGATCCATTACATTAATATAATACTGATGCTATTCAAATGCAATATGGTGAATAAAAATAAAGTGTCAGGGTAACAGAATTTCAGCTTTTGAGCCTAGAAAAAAAAAGGAAGATAAATGGCTAGAAGGCATGGTTAATAGCTCAAATGCATATGCTATAAGCCCTTATATCAGTGTCAACTCTGAGCAAAGGACACCAAAGGAACTTGAATATCCGTTTGATTAGCTTCTTAAGAACTGAAATAAGCTTTTATATGCTTTGGAAAGAATTGCTGGCAAAAAGGATAAAAGGATGGGTTTTAATGGAGGTAATCCTCTAAGAAATTACTCCTTAGCAGTTGGAAATACAGAAAAGCAAGGTAAACCTGAAGTAAGCCTGATAAGTTCTATTTTACCCTTTGTCTTCATTTAATATATACTTTGGATCTGGATTAAATTGTGTTCAGTAGTCACCCTGAGAAATCCTACACTTTGTGTCTTCTTCTTGCACCCCTCCTCTTACCCAACTAATGATTACTTTCCCACCTGTCAGCTGAATTAAGATCATGGAGCTGTAATGAGCTTTCAGGTGTTCTGTAAGTGGTGACTATGAGCCTTGCTCAGACATCAGAATCACCTGTGTAGCTTGTTAGACATTTACATGCTGGTCTCCCTCCTGTAGATTTTGGTTCCATAGATCTGGGAGGAGCCAGGACAATTGTATTTTTTAACAAGCTCAATCAGTGATTATGATGAATGAATAGGTTGATTCAAACGATATACCATAGTTGATTCAAACTACATTTCAGTGAGGGAGAGCGGGGAGGAGGGAGTGGGAGGGGGAGGGGAAGGAGAGAGATTGGATAAGGGGCATAAAGAATAAGTATGATTCATAACAATGAATGTGCTAGTAAAAAACCACAAAAAACAAAAAATAAAAAACAAAACAACAACAACAACAACAAAAAGCTTCAGTAGGTCAGGGCTTCAACTGAGTTGTTCAAATGAAATGAAGCAATTTTGTAAAAGAAAGGGAAAAAAAAAGAAAAACAGTACAAAGAAATACCATTAAACTCTTGACTATCTTACTAAAAAAATAACAAACCTATATTTCATAAAGAAGGGGGGATTTAAAAAAAAATATATTTCAGCATTGATTTGATTTTGTATTGTTATGCATATAAAATTGATTTTTATTATTCAAGTAAGACCCTCGTGCTGTAGAAACATCAGAAAATATAAAAGCAAAAAGAAGAAAATAACTTTATTTATTTATTTCCCTTTTGTCTTTTTTTACTGACTGGCAACGGGATCGCAACCCTCGGTGTTGAGCCCACACCGCGCTCAGCCAGTGAGCAGGAACCGGTCTCCACATGGGATCCAAACCCTTGGCGGGAGCGCCACCGCGCTCTCAAGCAGCACACTCTCCAGTGCGCCACCGGGCTGGCCTGAAGAAAATAACTTTATTTATTTATTTCCCTTTTGTCTTTTTTTACTGACTGGCAACGGGATCGCAACCCTCGGTGTTGAGCCCACACCGCGCTCCGCCAGTGAGCAGGAACCGGTCTCCACATGGGATCCAAACCCTTGGCGGGAGCGCCACCGCGCTCTCAAGCAGCACACTCTCCAGTGCGCCACCGGGCTGGCCTGAAGAAAATAACTTTAGATATGACCACTGTTAATATGTTAAAATATATAAATGGAAATTTAGAGTTTAACTGTAGTATTACAACATTTGCCTTTGCAATTGGAAGCAGAATTCCATAGATGCTCCATAGAGTTTTGTTTTTCTTGTACATCATTAGATTTTATTTGTTCAAATTGTCATTGTTTACTAAAGGGAGGATCCCATCTTTCCCTTCTTTCTCTACCCAAATGTTCTGGTTCTTTCCTTCAGGGAAGTATAGCTGAGTTGAGCCTGGGGGCTCAGCAAAGCTGATAATGGACTTTTGGGATTATCAGTCCTGGTGACATACCAAACTGGTTTGACAGCATTCTGCTCATCCATTCAATTTATTCATTCAAGAAACATTTATTGAACACCTACTAATATGCCAGACACTATGCTTTGTGTTGGTGACACCCAGTCCCTTCTCTAGAGAAACTTTATACTCTAGTATGGAAGATAGACAATTAAACACAAAAAGTTATGGTCTATTGTAATGTGCTATGAAAGATGTATGCCCAGGATATGTTGGATACACAGATAAGGGGCATTCAGAACTGGGAGTTGGGAGGATGGATATAAAGAAAGGATATGAAAGGTAGGCATCAGAGCCCGAAGATAATAACCTGTGGCCATTGCTGATCTGGAAATCATACAGGGGCATACGAATGCCACTTCTTGTTGATACATGCCTAGGGTGGAGAGGAGGAAGCTCTTTGTTCTCTGATGTTCTTTTTAAAAAAATAGTATTCTGTTCTCTTTTTCATAGATGCATTATCTTTTATTACATCTCTAAGGGTCTTAATAATAATATTTTGAATATTTCTCCTCCCTGCATAGTTTCAGTTTCTTCTGAGGCTTTTCCTTTTTGTTTGTTTTGGTTCCCATTTTCTTTTTTCTTAGTTTGTTTATTTCATCCCTGTTTTTCAAGGTAGAGGTCAGATTCTTCTGAGAGAGCTCTTCCAATCTCCTTCTTGAAGGGTTACAGGCCTGGCTGTTGACTTCTGTGAAGTGCATGAGGTAAGAAGGCAGGGGCCTCCGCCTTCTTGTAAATGCTTTATGGGGGAAATAGTCACCCAGCTCACCTGGTGACATTACAGGGAGATAAGTGGTTCTTGAAAAGACTTTTCACCAGTATTTGTACATTGGCTGTGTTATCACCTATGCCTCAAGAGAAGCGCAGTTCTAAGGTATAAGTAGGAATGCTGTTCACTGTCCCCATTACCTACTTTGCATTTCGCCTTCCTGTGGCTGCTCTCAGATATCATTAGCCAGTTATGAGCTACTTTCTGGTTTCCAAACTTTTGTTGCTTTTCTTTACTCTTCTGTTCTCTTTGTGCTTGTGACTTTGTACCTTGAAAAAAACAAAACAAAGCAAATCAGAAGAACACAACTCCAATATGGTATGGTTTTAGAAAGGAGAGAAAGTAAATTCATGTATTCAGTTTGCTCTTCTATCTACATCTAAAGGCTTTTTTTGGTAGGACACTGTGCTAAGAACTTAATTCATAATAATTCCGTGTAACAGAAGTTATTATTGTACCATTTTTGCAGATTAATGAACTAAATTTTAGAGGCTAAATGGCCAAAGAGCTAGTAAGTGGTAGAGCTATTAAGTGGTTGATAAGTGTCTCTTAAATCTACAGATTGGATCATAAAGGTTTAGAGGTCTCTTTTGGCTACATTGTTATCAAAGACAATCTCATTCTTTTCTTGCATTTGTCAAAGCTAGTGCTGATTCCAAACTCAGCCTTGGGCACTTTGAGAGTAATGACATATAAAGGGAAAATTGGGCATGGAGGGCTTTTATACAGTTCTGTATAGAGCTGACTTTTATCAGCTCTATCACTAGTATGGATTGGTCTACAGTTTGATATAAATTATTTCTTTTAGGAGCATGACAAAGTTATGTTTTGATGATCTATTTTAGTATTTTACTAATTATAAAATACAAACCACCTGCTGTCAAAAGACAGGGCTGAAATGGAAAGTAATAGAGATGTAAATATGATGACTTTTATGGGCAAAAGCAGATTTTTAGCAGCATGTTTAAAAAAATTAAATATATAACAGCTGTTTTGCAAAATAAGTGAAATGTTTCCTTATTAATAAATGTGCACATTTAGTTTATTTTAAAGTAAAACTTGTGGCTTCATTTCACTGTGTTTAGCATCACTAAATTAAATAATTAATTTTATTATTGACCAGATTCTAAATTTCTGCTCACTTAAAATGTTGTTTGGCATGAAAAATAACTATAAATTAACAAGACCATTTTTCTTATGTGGCTTGTGAAATTAACCTCATGTATTTATACCGGTGTGTATAACCGGTATAAAATAGAGTATACGTTACCTTTTCTAGGAATGATTAACAGGGGAGAAAAGGCGTGGAGTGTACTAACATTAATAAAGCAAATGTATTTCACAGGGCCTAGCTTCCAAAGCCCTGTAGTTTCAGGTGTAACCTAACTTTTTAAAATTACATATAGAAATGTTAAGCTTGCAAAAGACAAGAAACTTTCCCCAGGCTAAAGTCTCTGTTGTAGAAAAAGAATTGTAACACAGCAAAATTGCTGGCCCAAGGACAGATGTCTTTGGTTAACCTACTGATTGATATGTTAAGAAAGTTGCTTGATTGTTGTGTAAAAATACTAAGGAAATTGCTGTAAGAAAAGACAGTGTTTGCTAAAAACAAACTTTTGTTGGTGGATTGACTTAACCTTTTACAAATTGCATTATGGAATGTCACTTTTTTTATTTCACTGATGTTACTAGTTTCCATTTGTTAAAACTATACTTAGCCATAATTCTGCCTGTATCATTGTGTTCTTTGTAATGATTAAATCAACTGAATTTTCTTGTGAAACTTCCTTGTCTTTACAATAAAAGGGAGAGGCTAACTTTGAATTGCTGCTGCCACATTCAGCTTTCTCCTCCTAATGGGGAAATTACTGAAGTGCAGCCCTTCCAGGCCTCTCAATGCATACATAGTGCTTTGAGTAATCACGTAATTCTTTTTTCGTCTGTTACACAGAGGGAAGTGTAACAAAAAGGGGTACAGAATAATATTTTGGGGGGGATTATTTGTAAAGTAGAGGGTGAATTTTTGAGTGGAGAAATGTTATTACATATACTGAATTTAAAATACAAAAGTGATATAAAATAATTAAAAAATCATATCTTTCCTATAAGTATTTCATTAATATGCAGATCTCTTACCCAGAAAGTGGTTAACCTTAGCTCCTTGTTATGGACTGAATGTTTGTTGTATTAGTCTGTTTTTGTTGCTTACAACAAAATACATGGAACTGGATACTTTGTAAGAAAATGAAATTTATTGCTTATAGTTTCAGAGGCTGGGAAATCCAAAGTCCAGGGAACACATCTAGTGAGGGTTTTCTTTGATGATGGCTTTACAAAACAATTCAGGAGTCTCTCATGGCAGGAAATGGCAGAACAGAGAGAAAGAATCTCTAATGTGCTTTCCCTTTAAAGTCCTCAGAACCATGCCCACAACCACCAACTTAATTACCTCTTTGGGGCCCCATCTTTCAATTACCATAATAGGATTTCCCACCCTCTTAACACTGCCACAGTGATGGCCAAGTTTCCAATACTTGGAACTTTGGGGAACACAATTTAAGCTTCAATGAATTTGGGAGGGACGTTCAACCCATGGTATTTGTGTACTCCCCAAACTCATATGTTAAAGCCCTGAACCCCAGTATGATGGTATTTAGAGATGGGGCCTTTGGAGGTAATTACAGTTAGAGTAGGTCAAAAGGGTGGGGGCCTCATTATGGGATTTGGGTTCATATAAGTAAAGGAAGGGAGATCATTGTCTTGGTACCATATCAGGACACAGTAAGAAGGTAGCAGTCTGCAAACCAGGAAGAGAGCCCTCACCAACACCTGACCATGCTGGAACCCTGATTTCAGACTTCTAGCCTCCAGTTCTGTGAGAAAATAAATTTCTGTTATTTTAGCCATGCAGTCTATGGTATTTAGTTATGGCAGCCCAAGCTGACTCAACATTGCATTTCATCTTGCTGTAAGCTTTGTAGGCTGCAGCCCTGCATCAGTTCCACTCACATAGCACTTCCTCTGTCTTCAGTGTAAAATACATCCCCTACATCTGAAACACATCCTCTCCTCAACACTTGGCAGTCTTCTGTGTCCTAGATTTGAAAATCTAGATTTTTATATAAAATTGCCTAATGTTTTAAATATTGACCTAGTTTATAGAACACATTTCTATGTTGAATCCATCCTCAAACAACCACTTTACAGCCTGTATGTTAATGTGAATGTCTAATCTCCTAAGCTCCTTGAAGGGGGGATCTGTGTTTTATTTAAAGAGAAATTAGAATCTGTATTTAATTAGAAATTATAATTAAATAATATTTGTTTTTATTGATGCTGATTCTAGTTGCTCTTTCTTTTAACCCTCTCTTCTTTACATAAAATAATCCCAATTCCATTCATTCTTACATTCTTCTTCAATTGTATTTTTAGTTCATTTGGTTTCACTCCTTTGACCTCTCAGATTTTGGTGAAGACTCTTATCAGGAGCCATAGCAGGAGAAACCTACTTGTCCTGTTTACCCTTTTTTTCCCCCTCCGCCTACCCCCTGTTTAACATCTTTTAACACTGTACTTTGGGCCCCAAAGGTGAGAGCATTGGGGTAGAGGTCTCTTTTGACTATTGGATTTGAACTGTACATAGAATGGAATTGACTGATGCTAAAGATAAGGAAGGTTTCCTCACTGTTTCTGTGTTTTCCTCCTCTTATCATCACCCACTGTCTTGATTATTATTTCAAAAACAGTGCCAAGTTACTGCTCTGTGGCCCAATTTCTCTTGGTCTCAGTGGGAAGGATTCTTTTTTTATGTATTTATTTGTTCCTATTATGTGGACATTATGCTTTAAGTGACTATACACCTGTTTGTTCATTCTGCAAGTGGCATTTCTCACTGTCAGTGGTTGTTTTTGATGCTAATATTGCTTCTTTCCTTGTTTTATTTGGGTTCCTGACATTTTTGCAGGCCTACAGTATTTAATAAATAACAGTAATGAATTCTTTACCAGTTCCTGTTCCTCCCTCACCACAATCATTCTGGAATCAAAATGAAGAAACCTTCTTTTTCTCTGGTTTTATATTTAGTACTGTGCATGTAAATTGTTTAATCAAGGTATTTATAAAATGAAGTCAGTTGTATTTCAATAATGTAGTAGTGATGTGATTTTGTTATGAGCTATTTGTCTGCAACTTTTTTGTCATTTATTTTTTAGGTAATACCTTTTTGTAGTTCAAAAATAGTATAAAAATGAAAAATAATACTCAGTGAAAAGTCTCATTCCCACCTTTTCCTCTCCTTTGCCCAGTTCCTACTGCCCAGCTCCACAGAAAACTACTTTACTTTTTTTATGTATTCTTCCAGTGTTTGTTTATATACATGTGCTATGGTCTGAATGTTTGCATCTATTCAAAATTCATATGTAAAAATTCTAACTCCCAAAGTGATGGTATTAGGAGGTGGGGCCTTTGGAAGTTGATTAGGTAATTAGCATAAAACTCTCATGAATGGGATTAATGCTCTTATAAAAGAAACCTGAGAGAGACTTTTTGTCCCTTCCACCACATGAAGACATATTGAGAAGGTGCCATCTATGAACCAGGAACTGGGACGTCACCAGACCCCAAATCTGCTGATGCTTTGATCATGAACTTCCTAGCCTCCAAACTGTGAGAAATAAATTTGTGTTGTTTATAACCCATCCAGTATATGGTATTTTGTTATAGCAGTCCAAATGAAGTAAGGCAATATTTAAGCAAATGCAAATGTATATCATTTCCCTGCCTTTAAAATAAAAGATACCATTGTTTTTCACCTTACAGAATTTACTTAACATTATATTTTGGAGTTCCTGCCATATCAAAATACTGAAAGCTGAATTCATTTATTCAGTAGACTAGTATTTCATTTGATGGAGGCACTACAATTTATTTAACCAATGTCTTACTGGCATACATTTGTTTTGTTTCTAGTATTTCACTAGAACATGTAAAGTTGCAACAAATAACCTCTTACAGACCTCATGTCACATGTCCTAAATAGATTTGTATAGGATAAATTCCCAGAAGTGGTACTACTAGATCAAAAACTATATGCATTTTTTGTCAGATATTGATAAATCACCTTCCATAGGAAACGTACCAGTTTATACTATCATCAGCAATGTGTGAGAGTGTTATTATCTTGCTCACATATTGACTACTTTATTAAGCTTTTGGATTTCGCCATTCTGATGGGTAAATATTGAATCTTAGGGCAGTTTTAAATTGCATTTCTCTTATTATTAGAGTAGTTGGGCATCTTTTATATGGTTAAAGGCCATCATTATTTCCACTTATGTAAATTTATATTAATAACCTTTACCCATTTTTCTGCTGAGTTGCTAAATTTTTTAATTTCTAGAAGTTATTTATATATTACAGAGATTACTCTTCATCTTTGATATGACGGTCAAGTTGTTTTCTGTGATTTCAGATTTGTTTTGACTTGTGATGTTTTGATGTTTAAGAGTTTTTCTTTTTTAATTATTCAATGCATTCAGATTTATCATTCTACGGATTTAGAATTTTGAGATACAATAGAAAGGCCTTTCCTATACTCCCCTCCCCAACACACAGAATTGTATTCTAGCATTTTATAATTTCATTTTTTTAACATTTAAATTTTTGTTTGGTTCATTCATTCAGTAAACAAATATTTATTGAGCATCTCTCATGTACTGTGAACTGTTTTAAATATTTGGGGTATATCAGTGATCAAGACAGTCAAATACCCTTGTCTTGTAGGGCTTTCATTCTAGTGGGGGAAGATAAACATATATTCCAGTGAAGGAAAATAGATAAAAGTAAATGAAATAAGTAAATTATATAGTATATTTTGAAAGTGATGAGTGCTACTAAAATTAAAATAGAGAAAGCAGGTTAAGGGGAACTGGAATACCAAGTAGAAGGTATAAATTGCAATTTAAATAAGATAATCAATGTAGATAACTGAGCAAAGCCAGGAAGGAAATGAGTGGTTTCCATGCAAATTTTGGGAGAAGAACGATCTAGGCAGTGACCCTAAGTCAGGATCATGCCTGAGAAAGAGCAAGAAGCCATTGAGACTGGGGTGTAATGAATGAGAAGAATAGTTGAAGATGAATCCAGAGAGGCAATAGAGATCAGATCATATAGAACTTTCCAGATTTTTGCAAAGACTTTAGCTTTTAGAATGAAATGGGATGGGTTCAGAACTCACAATCCATCCTGGCCAGCCACCAAAACAACAATGACAACAACAACAAAAATATGTATATATAAAATAATAAATAATATTTAAAAAAACCCAAAATAGAGTGAAATGAAGGATTGTTATTGAGTCTTGAGTAGAAAGTTTGAGTTTTGAGTTTCAACAGATATGACATGTTTTTAAAGGATCACAGTGGCTGCTGTGTTGAGAATAGATTATAGGAGAGCAAGAGCAGGGATGAAGAGACCTGTTAGAATGCTGTTGCAAAATTCTAGGCAAGATGTGTTAACGATTGAGAACAGGATGGAGACAGTAGAGATTGTGGGGATGTGGTTACATTGAAATACTCTGTAAGATTTAGCAAGAGAGATTCCTGATGGATCGGATATGAGAAAAAGAATGCAAGGTTAACTTGAAGGCTTTCCTGAGCAATTGGAAGATTGGAGTTGTCACTGACCAAAATGGACATGCTGTAGATGGGGAAATTTGGGAGGAAAAGGAGGAATGGAAATCAAAAGCTCGGTATGAACTTGTTTTACTATATAGGCTTTTTTGTGTGTGTGACTAGCCAGTACAGGGATTGAACCCTGGATCTTGGTATTGACTGTTGGGACCACGCTCTAACCAACTGTGTTAATCAGCTGGCCATTTATTTTAGATTTTTAGCAGATCTCTGGGTAGTGATGTTGAGTAGGCACCATGAGATTGCATGAGGTTGCCAAGTGAATGAGTAAAGGAGAACACCAAGGACTGTAGTCTGATGCACTTCATTATTAAGACTTTGAGGAGAAGAGAAAGAACTAGTAAAAAGCTGACAAGGAAAGATGATTAAGGTTGGAGGAAAACAAGGACACACTGTGTCCTTGAAAATCAGTAAAGACAGTGTATCAAGGGTTGCTGATAGCAGAGAGCAGCAAAGAGGACGAGGACTGAGAATTGACCACAGGATTTAGGAATATGGAATTATTTAATGAACTTGTGAAGAGCAGTTTTGGTAAAGTGGTGTGGATGAAAACCTGATTTGAGTGGGTTTAAAAGACATGGGAAGAGAGAAATGAATGACAATAATTAGACATCTCTTTCAAGGAATGTTGTGTGAGAGGAAAGAAATTAGGTGGTAGCTGGTGGGGAAAGTGAAGCTAAGAGAAAGTTTAAAAAAAAATCATTGTTTTAAGTTGGGAGAAATAATAGAATGTGTGTGCTGATGGAGAGGACACAGAAGAGAAGATGAATTTGGTACTGAAGGGGAGAGTGGTAAAAAGTGCTAAATGATGCCTTTTATTGTCGGGCCTTAAAAACTAACGCCACCTTAAGTGACATTACAAGTGGCGCCATTATGTGCCCACAAGGGCATATTCATGTGGCAGCCTAAGATGGCGCCGGGAGGAAGTAGGGTGGGGGTGTCTGCGGGAACCTTGTCTAAGCCCTTATTGGCCAAATACGCGCTTCTGTGCTCGAGGTTGCAATAGCTAGGCATTGAGACAGGATGCATGCTCTCTTGACCTTTAAGCTGATAAGATTATGTAAAAAACCTCCCCTCCCTATTTGCTTTGAAAAGGAGGTGCTGGGGGCCGGCCGGGTGGCGCCCTGGATAGTGCGCCACTTGGGAAGCGCGGCGGCGCTCCCGTCCGAGGGTTCGGATCCCACATACAGACCGGCTCCCGCTCGCTGGCTGAGCGAGGCGCGGGAGCAACACCGCGGCTTGTGATCCCGTTGCCGGTCCCCAGTCTGGTACGGGGGCAACACT
>NW_007733112.1:45662-67125 GCF_000696425.1 Galeopterus variegatus | reverse complement strand
AAAAAAAAAAAAAAAAAAAAAAAAAAAAAAAAAAAAAAAAAAAAAAAAAAAAAAAGCAAGTGCTTGTGTGATAATAAACGGAACTGCCTCGACAGAACCCTCGCTGCATCTGAGTTTCCTTTAACTGGGCTGGTTTGGGGCCGGTGTGCTCACCTCTCTTCACGGCTCTCTTCCCCCGTCTCCTTCTAAAGGGGACAGGAGGGAAAGAGTAATCTGGGCCATTTGCTTGCCCACTGAAAGGAATGAGGCTAGGGCTATTAGGGTCTGCTGGTGGTGGACCTGACATTTTATTAGGTGACAGGGATGAGATCTGGTGCACAAGTAGGGGGACTGGCTTTAGATGATTAAGACGGATGGTTAATCTATGCCAAGGGGAAGGAAAGAAGACTTGTGGGTGCAGATGGGTCAGGTGCACATGTCATGATGCCAGGATTTTTTGAATGCTGCAGTTAGTTCAGTGAGGTAATGTCTTAGTCCTTTCCAGCTGCTGTAACAAATTTGCATAGACTTTGTTGCTTATAAACAACAAATATTTATTTCTTATAGTTCCAGTTCTGGAACCTGGAAAGTCCAAGATCAAGGTGCTGGCAGCTTTGGTGTCTGGTGAGTATCTGCCTCCTGGTTCATAGATAACTGTCTTCTTGCAGTGTCCTTGCATGTGGAAGGGGCAAGGCAGCTCTCTGGGGTCTTTTTCATAAGGGCACTAATCCCATTCATGAGAGTTTCACCTTCACGTCCTAAGCACCTTCCAAAGACCACACATCCTCCCATCACATCGTCCTTATAAAAAGAGGAGATTAGGACATATAGAGAGAAACACCAGGGATGTGTGCATGCAGAGAAAAGACCATGTGAAAGGGCAGCAAGAGGGCAGTCATATGCAAGCCAAGGAGGGCGGCCTCAGAGGAAACCAATCTGGATGGTGGATGGCTCCTTGATCTTGGACTTCTGGCCTGGAGAACAGTAGGAACATAGATTTCTACTTTTTAAGCCACCCAGTGTGTGGTATTGTTTAATGGCAGCCCTAGAAAACTAATACAGCATGTTATTGAAACACCATGAAAGAAGGAAGAAATAGCATTTGGAGAAAGTGACAGTGAGTCTGGGGCTAAAACTGCTGAGTAATTAGGGGAAATGATCCAGAGGTGTCATTTGACATATGACGTGTCAGCAAAAATGGGGAATATTTGGTAAGATCATTTGATGACAATAGATTCAAAGCTGTTCCTCTCTGTGCCACCCCGTCTTGGAGTGGGGAATGGTCTAAAAGTGAGGGCCTAGGTGACTACATCACTTACGGGCCCAGTGATCGTAGCTATGAACAAACATTTGGGCTATGGACCCACCTGAGAGAGCTTCAGGGAAGCAGGGTCCACAGGGGAGAGCCAGGTTTCAGTTGGGGAAGATGGTGAAGAGCATAGGATACTGCTGCTAATGGACCTGTCAGTTTCAGAGGGTATGGTGGGAAGGGTTTCATCAAATTGGATAGCTTTGGAGAAGGGGGCAGAAAAGAATGCAGGGATTCTTATTGAGATTAGTGTAGATGATCTAAGAATATGCTGATGGCCATAAACGGGAATAAAGACATAATAAAGTAAATCTGGGAGTATCCAAGGCAGAGAGCTCCATCAGGCCTTAGAGTTTACATCAAAGGGGTTGTATTGGGGGTGGATGGGGGGTGGTGGTGGAGGTGAGTTTCTAATTAAGGAGATAGGAGTCCTAGCAGGCATGGTTTTTAGATCCTTGACCTTGAATGGAGTGGTGTTGATCTTATGCAGAATGTGCTATATCTTGACCCCATGTTGATGGCTTTGGGGAAGCAGAGTTTTACACTAAATGTGTTGGCTGCTTCACTTCTGATTATTTGGAAAAATTTTCTGTTCTATTGTGAATTATTAAATCAACTTCATTTTGTTCATGACAGTTACCCAGTTGGCTTAAAATGTTTTTATGGATAGTCGTTCTATCCCATTTGGATTTGAGACGCAACATTTAAAATATACTAAATTCCCATATATATCTTGCATTTTGTGCATATGAGGGCCTTCAAAAAGTTCATGGAAAGATTTGTGTTATGTTTTAATTCCATTTTCCGTGAACTTTTCAAAGTAACTTCCTCTGTATTGTTAAAGCTATTGTGATTAATAAAGTAAATGTTCTTTTAAGAGTGTTACAAAATTTATAGAAGCCTTTTGTTAATGTGATTTTTCTCAAAAGGTAGGTAATAAAAGTATACAATTATTATTTGCTGAAGATGAAGAGTGTAAGTCATTAAGATTTCTTTATGTTATAAAAGAATTGTTATACCAAAATGTTATGAGAACAATGTTCTTCACCACTTTCTTTCATCGGGATTGTAATCCTGCAGATGCTGGTCAGTGCTTTCTTCTGTGCTAGCCTGGCCTTCACCATCCAACAATGACACAGCCACGCAGCATAATTCCCAGGAGTAACATGATCACAAATTGCCATCTGCTGTAAGGTAAGTTAATGTACGGTTGAGCAAGCCCCTCTCTAAAGTAACCAGTACTTCCTGCCACGGTCAGTTATTCCAGTTTCATCTGGGGAATAGGTTGTTTGCACTGCCATCAACAAATTGAGATTTACAACTGTTTAGTAATAGTAACAGTGATGATTACTCAACCACACCCCCTGCCCCCCTTTCTCATCCTCTCACCCTATTCTCCTACCCTTTCCTCTCTTCCCCTATACCCTTCTACCCCAACTGCTCCACAACATCTTAGAATGTAAATAAATAAATAAATAAATAAATAAATAAAACAATAATAATGATAGTAAATAAGTGTATTTAAAAAAGCGGAATAAACCAAACAAAAAACCCCAGCTACTAACAGTAATTAAATAGGTGCCAATTTTTGAGTATCTTACTAGGTGCCTGGTCCTGCGCCTAAGGTTTTGATAGTGCATGTTTAAAAACAAAACATGGTTTTGTTTTTACAGAAGAGTATGCTAAAGCTCAGGAAAGTTGAGTAGCTTGGTAATGTCAAAAAGTTAGTAAGTGACGGGACAAGGACTTCACATAATGTCTGTGATCTTTTCAAAGTAGCGTTTTTTCTTTTTTTTTTACTTGTCACTTTATTGCTAAATATTATAATATTGTTTAGATTAGTTATATGATAGAGAAAAATCTCATAAAAGACTAGCCTCCATGGCAAATCGCATAAGGACACCTTAATTATCTTGGTTTGACATAAGTAATTCTAATTCTAATTTAATGTGTTCATAAAATCAGTACATACATGCTTTAACTTATCTATCTGCCTTTTTCTTCCTTTCTTTCTATCTGTGTTTTCTATTATCTGTCTATCCTCTGTGCCAGAATGAATTTGTATAAATAATTATGCATATAGAAACACTTATGTAAATTAAAATATTTTCAAAAAGCAAAAAAAAAAAAAAAAAAGAACTAGTGGTTTGTTTTAATCTCATAAAATCCAGGATTGTGGAAATCCCAGTGGCAAAGAAAAAGTAATTGAGTGTCTTTTACTTGGTTTTTATGAAACACATACCTCAAGAGAGGACATCTTTATTAATAATGCCTAAGGGAGTTTAAGAATTACAGTCCAGTTTTATCTGATTCTGAGATCTTTATTCCAATTTCCCATAAGTGGTGAGTGGATTTTAAAGTATTTTCCACTTAAAAATTGAATGTAACTTAAAAATGTTCATTGAAAAGAAACATAAAGAGAATATTTATCTCTATGTAATAATCTTTAGAACATCTAAATTTCATCATTTATTGAAACACTTAGGGTACATTAGTATGAATAATGGTTATGAAAGCGCTTTGAAGTGATTTTCAGATATAAGATATTATTATTATTTAACATTTTTACTGCAGTGACTTGGAAAATATCCCTTGAACCAACATTAGACATTTTATCTTTATTTTTAACAGAGAACGTTTACTTATATTGTTGAAAACTCACTCCTAAATATTTAAAGTTAAAATCATGGAAAAGTATTCTATGAAGACATTTGAAATTTTACTATTAATGTAGCTTATTTGCTTGTAATTGCTGAAAACTCATCACTAAATATTTGAACTTAAAATCATGGGAAAAAACATTCTGAGATTAGCAGTCCTTTTAGTTAAATGCATTCTGCCTCTGTTGGGATTTGGTTTTCATGGAAAGTCATTTAGACCATTTTAACAAGAGAGCAAACCCATTAAAAATATGCAAGCTCTTGGAAAAGAAAATCCAGTATACTAATTAAACCTATTAAGGCAATTACAGAGCACTATAAATGATGCAAAAGTTATGTTGGGCTCCTCATGGTACCAATGACAAAAGCCAAGGAATTCCTGTTTTTCTAAATAGAGATAAAGAGTATGGGTAATTAATTTCAGCACCATTGAATTAATTTGCAATGAGTCAACAGCAGAAAACATTTCCACGGGCATCGAAAAATGGTAGAAGATGGTTATATTACCACCGAGTGGTAACATAGCTATTTGTCAGGGAATGTTTTAGTAATCAAGAAAGAACTATAACCACCTGTTAACAAGAAGGAAGAAATAGAAAAAGTTTCTTGCAACAGTTTGCCGTCTTCAATTGTATCCAAATCTCTGAGGTTTCCCTGACTAGTATGCACATTTGAGAAGATTCTTAACTGCTGCCTTAATGTATTTTGATGGGTGATCAAAACATTATGGCTTCTGTTTCAGAAGACAACTTCAGGCTTACAAACTAGTTATAGAAATTTCAAACCTGTTTCCTGAAAGGCACTGATTATTATGTGGTGGTATCAAAAGCCATCTTGTTCAAGGAATATAAAAATCAGGCTGAGGTCAATAAAATCTTGAAGAAAATGTTATGCATAGAGACGTGAGAGACCCTTCTTTAAGTACTTCAAAAAAACCCCTCCGTTATGGTTTATAATCACTCTGTGCAGCAATTGCAATAGATGTAACTATCCCCACTCTTCAGATGAATGATTGAAGCAGAAAAGTTAAAAAATTTCCCCAAGATCTTTCAGCAAATGAGGAGCAGAAATATTAGATCAGGACTCAGCTTTCCTAAATCCTAGTTTGGCACAAGATGGCTATAGGAAGTTGGTCCATGATGACTATATGATTATTTCCCCAATGTTAATAGCCTAATGAATTTTCAGTTGTTTGTGCTTTGCAGCATCACACACTGCAAAATCATATCTGTTATTATTCACCAAATTACAGCAGATGTGCAAAGTCAGCCAGGGCAGAATAAGCGTGAAGGAAGGGCAACTAACAGCATATGTGCAGATGCAACATCTATTATAAAATCATCTTCAGTGGTTTTACCAGAGAATGAAAACCATCAATAGAACTGCTTGAGGCTGCAGAATCTCATCCAGCCCTCATCTCTAGAGCTAATCACAGCGGAACAAATTAGTTGTTTTGGTGTTGCATTAGTGATTGTCACCCCCATTTAATGTGTTCATAAAAACAAAGTGTATACTTTTTAATTGGTATATACCCATGACAAAATAGAATGGTGTAAGAAAATGAATGCTAAACATAATTAATGGCCTGTTTTAACCTCACAAGATACCGGATTTAGGAATCCCAGTTGCAAAGACATAGCTAATTGAGTTGCTTTTACCCAATTGCTGCAACATACATTTCTTAAGAGTGGCTATTTCTTAACTGCGGCCTTATTAAAACTAACAACTTTCTTTTTCTTCTGACAAGGTGTAGATTAATAATAATGTGGAGTAAATTCTTCAGGGATTCCACAGTCTGTGAACTGAGCAGTTCAGTTCTTGGTCTGCCTTCAGATTGAGTGTTCCATAGAGCTTATAATCTTAACACACATTGACCATGTAAGACCTTTTTGTCGAGTTTCCATTCCAGGCTAAAAACTCATTGAGGGCAGAAAATGCCTCTTCCACCTTTTTATTGCTCTGGCTTCATATCACATCACAGGCATTGAATAAATGGTACATAAATGAACAATTTTGTTTCCTTTATTTTCTTTTTTGAAATTATGTTTTTTTCTTTTTAGTTTTTCTTTTGTTTGTTCTTAACCAACAATTTTATGTCTGATCAACAGTCAAAGTATTGACTGAGAGAGAGATACGTGTAGTCCTGAAGTGGTTAATTTGAAAGAGGACTATGTCTTCAGAGCAATTACACAGGGGATCTGATGAAAGTTATTAAACATGATTCTGATTTTACTGTTTTTAAAGGATGAATAAAACCTCCAAAAAGACCTGGAGAGGATGTTAGGGTTTATGACTCCTTTATGTTAGGGTTTCTCTTTCTCCGTATAAGGTACACACTATGGAAGAGAAAGGAGAATATGTTTAATTAAGAACTTGGTTGCTAGATGATATCAGAGTTTTCTTAGACTATGATTTAAGATTACCAAAATGAAGAGCTCATGATAAGGAAAATGGAGCTTCAAGGGTGGAGAAAATTAATTTACAAAGAAATCTGCCAGATTGATCAACTGAAAATAAACCACAGATTCTTAAAAATGCAAAACAGTTATCCTAAATTGACCCAGAAATAGGAATAACCACAGGAAAGTTCCCAATAGGTCATACTAGAAATGAAAAACAGAAAAGAGGGGGAAAAAAAAGATAAATACTTAAAATAGCAGAAGGTGGCACAACTTGGTTATATGAATTTAAAGTTATTACTGAAATTTAGTATAATGAGACAGACTATAAGAATTTTGTCTAAGGAAAGATTTAGATAATGCTATCTAAAAAAGCTATTATGTGAGCCACATATGTAATTTAACATTTTCTAATAGCCACTTTGTTTAATGAAGAATTTGACCTTGCTCAAAGAGAGGTTTAGCTTTTGCCTTTGTTTCTAGAAGGTAATCTATGTCACACCTGAGAGGAGTGTCTTTGTTTAGGTGGGGGCTGGTCACACCAGATCTTAACGTGGGGTCAGCCATATCCAGTAGTCTTAAGAGTGGGACCCACCATGCCAGAAAGACCAACTGAGTAATTTAGGGAGGGGGCTTCGGGTCACATGGTATCAGGAGAACTGTAGGCTGAGTACAACCATATGGGAAATCAATCAATCATGCCGATGTAATGAAGCCCTAATAAAAACTCTGGGTATTGAAACTCAGGTGAGCTCCCCTTGTTGCCAATACTCTGCATGTGTTGTCACACATTGATGCCAGGAGGGTAACCCATTCTGAGGACAATGGAAACTTCAGGTTTGAAACCCTCCCTGACTCTGCTCTAGGAGACTCTTCCCTTGAATGATTTCAATTTGTAACGTTTCTCTGTGATAAACTGACCATGAGCCTAATAACTTTCAGTGAGTTCTGAGAGTCCTTCTAGCAAATTATGAAAACTAAGAGGCTTTGGAAACCCCACAAACTTGTATTTGGTGCCTGAAATGAGTGTGGTTTTCCTATTAACCTTGTAGTTGGACTACAAGGAATTAGCTCCTTGCAATTGGTGTTGGAAGTCTTGGGCACACTTGGCAGTCTGGAGGATAGTGCCACCAATTTTGCAAATTCTGCTAATTCTGGGTACATATTAATAAATTAAGAAGAAACAGGTGAGTTAATATTATTAATATATTTTATTTAATTCAATATATCCAAAATGTTATCATTTCAACATGAAATCAAATACAAATTATTAATCAGCTATTTTACATTTTTTTCCTCATACTGTCTACGGGCTAATGGCCACAATGTTAGACAAGGCAGATATATAGAAGTATTGTTAAAAAATAATAGCGCTGTAAGCAGAAGAGATCAAGGAATGGCATTTGTCAAGATCTACCACATAAAAACTCATATTTACCTACCATAAGAACTCATGAACCTGAAGGTTGAGGCATGTTGAAGAACATTTGAGTGCAGAGTAAATGGAGAAAAGAATATATGTAGCAGAAGATTGTATGTCTGGGTCAAGAATATGAATTGTATTATATCCCTTAATCTGATTACAAAACTGGCACAGAGGCACTGTATGGCAGCAGCACTGGGGGTCATCAGCCATCAGACCATGTGCTGATATTCTCTTTCAGCTCAGTGCAGTGCATGGGATAAATTCTTGCCATTTGTTGCAAAAAATATCTCCTCTCTTTCTTTCTCTTTCCTCCTCCTTATGATTCTCCCTTTCCCCTTCCCCTCCCTTCATCCCTCCTTACTTCCTTCTTCACTGTTTTTTTCCTTTCTTTTTTCTTTTTTTTTTCAACAAATATTTATTGCTTTCTTATTTCTGTGTCATGAGCTATTTTTCTCCTGACAATTTTGACCCCAGCCCCAGTGGACTTTTGACAATGTCTGGAGACATTTTTCAGTTGTCACGACTTGGGGTGAGTGTATTATTGGGGTGCAGTAAGTGGAGGCCAGGGATACTGTTAAACATTCTGCAATATACAAGACTGTTCCCCATCATAAAAATTGATTTTATCCAAAATGCTAATAGTGCCAAGGTTGAGAAACCCTGTCCTAAAATGTTCTAGAGATTAAGGGAGCTACTCTTCTAGGCATAATTTTGATTAAAAAGGAAAAAAAAAAAAAAAAAAGGAAGTTAAGAAAGTCTGTAGAGAATGCAGTAATAAAGAATAACAGTAACAATGATGTCACAGCTAACACCTGTGTGTTTACTATTTTACATTGACTGTGATAAGCATTTTAAATATTTTAATCGCCTTAGTCTTTGGAGGCTATGAGACAGACATTGTTATTACCTTCATTTCATGGATGAGGACACTGAGATTCTTTCCCATTCACTGAAGGTAAGAAGTGGTGGTGTCATCATGCTAGAATAAATAGGAGAAAGGAACAACTGGCTTACTCAAGTATTTACCATAGACACTAGGGAGATGGCCTTCAAAAATGGAAGGAAACAGTGAGCTTCTATGACCTGAGGCTGTAACAGAGAGGATAGCTTCATGGGATTTGGAGTTTTTGAAAACATATTCTAACAATTGTATAGGGAATAATCTCATTATAGTAAAGAACGAATGTTTTCAAAAAAGCTGTATTCATCATCTTAGTGTGTTGTAGTGGATGCTGTCAGTATCCTGTTCATATCCACTGGACACACATGGTTCCTGGACTTGCAGACTTGACCCAAGAACTTCCTACTGTAAACAACTACAACTCTTTGAGGTTTTTCTTGGGAAGGTAGAGAGTTTTCAGCCGGCAAGGGGCAGCCCAAACATGTTTGAGAGTTAATTTCTTCGGGAGAAGACTTCCTCTAGTGGTTGACAGGAGTTTTTGCATAAAAAGCCAGCTTTACTGCTCCTGTAAGATGGGCCGTATGCAGTCTCCCGAGGCCCCTCATCGGAGTTCAGTCCCGTTGTCCACAGCGGCATCCTGATGTTTAACATGCCTTGCACTGGCTTCCTTCCTTTCCTTGTCTCGCTCACTCAGTTTTTTGTGGGCGCTTCTAGTTATAACCTTGTTCAAGGTCTTCTAGTGGAATCCAATCTAAGATGGGTGTTCTCAGATTGGGCCAGATTTCAGAAATACATTGCAAAATAAGAAAGGAGAGATGGCTTAAGGGTGAATATGAATAAATCAAAGAACTGTAAAATCTAGAAACAGCTTATGAAAATTGCTGGAAACAACTTAAATGGCTGTCTTAGGAACCAAAGTAAGAGTGGTAGGGATATGAGAACTAATGTTTTCAAACGATATGTTAACTAATGTCAAAAACAAACAAACAGAGAAACAAAAACACAACGGAACCAGTGTTGCTTCTTTCTTCTCTGTTAAGAACAATTATCTTTATCTTTAATGAAGAGAGTAGAATCAATACAAGTGAAGGGGAATTAAAACCCATGTTTCTTTAGGAGGTAGAGACTGTTCAGCCCACAAGGGGCAGGCCAGGTGTGTTTGAGAATTAATTTCTTTGGGAGAAGACTTCAACTAACCGTTGACAAGAGTTTGTGCATAATAACCCTGCTTCCTTGCCCCTGTGAAGTGAACCTTATGCTGTCTCTGAAGTCTGCAGCAACCTAAACTTTTTTTTTTTTCTTTTTAAGTATTTTGGTGCCTGGCTGGTTCCGGGACCTGAATGTTTAAATATCTTGATTCAGACAAATTATATTGCAGGAAACTTGAAGATGATATTACTGAACTTCTTTTAGAAATCTTAAGAGAATTATGAAAAATATGTAAGGACAGATATAATGTATGTTTTCAATTAGTATGAAAAATTTTAAAATCAGCTGTAGTTCCCTTAATGCATCTAGGCAGGATTCTAAAATGAATTGTAAAATAATAATTTATGAGCATTTGTTAAATAAAGTTGTAATCATCTGGGCTCTCAGACTGTTCCTGGTGTACCTGGACCTGTAAGGAGTAAAAAGACCAAGAACTCTCGCTAATGTCAGACAATTTGGTCCACTAATTATGACCTTGACTGTTATAGTTTCTAAATAAAGAGAAAATGAGATGTGAAACCACAAACCTGCTTTTTATCTCACAGCAAAATTGCAGCATAAGAAGTCTTAACTAGATGGACGTAGCTAACTACCTTTAAAAAAAAGCTTCAAAAGAATTAAAAAGAGTGCATTCTGAAACAGCTTTACTTCATTTTATTTCTTTTTATTTTACTTTTTCCCATTGATTTCTCGGAGCTTGTGGTAGCCTAAAAGACCAAATGAAATAAATTTAATAATAAGATTGTTATGTAAATTATAAAATAAACTTTTTGAAATTATTTTCATTGTATTAAATTATTAACATAAAGACACAATTATGAAACTTCGCAGCCCTGTAATTATAGGATGATGATTCATATTTTTCAGTATAACTTTAATGATTGCAATGTCTAGTGACAGAAATCATCAATAAAAGTATTTAATTCTATTGTTTCTTTTGTGCCCTGTTTTTTTTTTTTTTTTTTAATCTCATTTAATTTAGACCTCTTTGCATTTTGTTTGAACTGTGTGGAAGGAAATTTCTGTGTGCATATTTATGATTTAGTATGAGCCCTCTATAAATATTAAAATATTAATTTATTTGAAAAACAACACACTGTTCTCACATATTCTCAGATGTATTCCAAAACAGCAGATCCAATGAGTAGAAACAGCTATGATTCTCATGGATACCTTCTCTTTTTCCTACAGTTTGCTCATCTCTAAATGCCAGTTTTTTTTTTTTTTTTTGTATTTTATGGTGGTGGTGACAGGGGTGAATGAGAGCATGGGTCCTGCTTCATGTGAAAGTGGCTAGATCTATTAGTAAGATGTTGGTAATAAAAAAAATTAGGTAGAGTAAATTAACGATTTAAGTCATGAAGGGCTTAGATATCTGCTTCGCATCAGCACATAAGGAGTAGGGCTGCGGCCACATCAGTACTGTCCTTTCACATTAAGTCTCTAGAGGCTGAAATGAACATATATGAATACCTACTCATGGTTTGTAAAGCTCCATATTGCTCTTTAAGCTCCTCCAGAGACAGAGCATATATAGATATTAGAACCCAATTGTAAGCAATCCGACAATTTAACTCACTCAGTGTTTTGTAGCATCTTCTTCTGATGTAAAATTGTTGAGCTATCAGAAAGGTCTTACTTTGTCAACACATTTCAGCTAATTAAATGTTTATGTGCCCAGTAGACATATTAAATGCTATGTGGGTCAGTTGTTTTCTGTTTTACTTTCATAACTTTTGTCAAAGCTCATTCTCAAGTCAGCTTCTCACATACTCAGAGGACTGCTGGCTGCTCAGAAGTGTTAGAAATGGGTTGTTCTGATTACATGAGGAGTTTATCCAAATGAAATTAGCACAAATAACAATTTACAAGTAACACAAAATCATTGAATATAGCTTTCTTTTAAGTCAATGTTGTATTTTAAAAATTTTTACCAAAATTATAGATATGCCCAATTTAGAAATCAAATAATTTAAAAATTTTAAGAATAAAATAGTCAAATAAATTAAATAAATAATATTTGGTGTGAAAAAACAATAATCTTTCTCTCTCTTTTGTTCATTTTTCCCTCCCCAGGGAAGCCACTTTCAACTTTTAAAAAGATATCTCTGTGTCTATCTATCATCTATCTATCTATCTGAATGCATGTGTTTGCATGGTATTTATCTCATAACATACTTACATTTTTACTTTTTAATTTTTCAGTTTTAAGCATCATCTACTAACTTCCTGCTATAGAGAGTAAGGGTTTAGCTCTGTCTTTCCTAGCTCCCGTCACACACAGGTACCACACACCACAGCGTGCACACACAAACACACACACCCTCCTTCTACTTAGCTCCATCCTCTCAAGATAGCCATATTATAATTTTATCCAGAGCTGTTCTGCATAGTAAACTACGAGTTACTGGAGTGCTGCTGTTGAGAAATCCAAGGCTACTTTGATTCTTGTTTCTTTGTATATGAACTATCTTTTTTTCCTCTCTCTGGAAGCATTTAAGATCTTTCCTTTGTCCTTGATATTTGGTAATTTCTTGGTGATGTTCTATGGTATGGCTGTATTTTTATAATTTTGGCTGGCACTTGAAATTTTCCTTTATTATGTCTTGGATGATTTTTCCCTCAGTATTCTCTGTTCTTTTTCTTCTATCATTTGGAGACTGGATTATCTGGATTGATACTTTCATTTTCTTATCTTTTTTGCTGCTATTTCCCAGTCCTTTTTTTTTCTCTCTCTCTCATTTCTGGCAGATATACTCAGTGTTATCTATTGAGTTTTGCATACCTGCTATCCTAGTTTTTTTCACTACCAAGAGCTCTCCTTTTGCTTTAAAAATAATATTCTATTCTCGTTGCATAGTTGTAATACTTTAATACTTGCTTTTGTTTCTCTGAGAATTTTTTTTTTTTTTTTTTTTTTTTTTTTTTGCTGCGGGCCTATTAGGGGATCCAAGCCTTTGACCTTGTGTTATCAGCATCACACTCCAACGAACTGAACTAATGGGCCAGCCCTCCATGAGGATATCAATGGTAGTTTTTATAAGAGTTCTTTTTATCCTATAGTCCATTTGTCCTCCTATTTTTCTTCTTCTTTGATTATTTTGACCTCAATTTCTCATGTTAGATATTCTCCTCCAATATCTGGTACTATTCTGTTGTCTCATTTTCAAAAGTGGGGAAATAAAACTCTGACTGAAAGCACTGAGACCCTAGAGAAAGTTATTATCTATGAGCTTTGCTGTAGAATAATCTGGCTGGACTGCTTGATTGGTAAGACTTCCATATCTCCATCTTTAAGGCTTTTATCGTAGGCTTCAGAGAATGATGCTCCAGTCACTTACATGGAGATGAAGGATGGCTGCTAGAATTCTGGGATTAGGAGCTTTCTACTCCTAAACTGTTCAGAGATTATGAGATGTAAATGGAATTTGTTTTAGCTTTGCCTAGTTTCCATTTATGATTTGGGTATGTTCTACTGTTCCTTCTACTGTCCAACTTCCAAGCCTCATTGCTACTGTCTTTTTTCCTGTACTACTCATTATTGTGGGACAACACCCTCCAAAAGTCCACTTACGGGCCAGCTCGTGGCTCACTCAGGAGAGTGCGGTGCTGATAACACCAAGGCCACGGGTTGGGATCCCATATAGGGATGGCCGGTTAGCTCATTGGGAGAGCGTGGTGCTGACAACACCAAGTCAAGGGTGAAGATTCCCTTACTGGTCATCTTTTAAAACAAACAAACAAACAAAAAACCCTAAAAGTCCACTTACTATTGTTTTAGTGAGATGTTTGGAGAGAGAGAAAGAAAAAGACTACATGATATTTGATGTATTTATCTGAGATCTTAATATTTCTGAAGTTATTCTTTGGAGACTAAAGAGGGAAATCCTGCATTTATCTAGGTTATGTTCAGGCTTTCTGGGAAAGCTGCTCCTAAGTTCATCTAGTCAGATACGCACTTGCCAAAGTTAAAGCATATTCAAAGAACAACATTGGCTTGTGATAATGATAATGATTGAAATTGGGTAATGCACACATGTGAGTTCATCATACATACCCTCTACTATTACTATTGCACATATTTAAAATTTCTCATAATAAAAAGTTTTAAAAAGCCTTTATTCTGTAGTCCCCAGTAAAAGTGTTTTTCAATCTGAGAATCAAGTGGTTTTTCCTTAAACTTTATGTGACTATATGTAAACTATATGTGACGTTCTGTCACATATGTTATATATTTAAAGGCATTTAAATTATATGCCTCTAGGAAAGCTATGGACTTCAGTGAAAACATCACAAGGTCTTTTTGAATTAAAAACAAATTAACTTCCTAATAATCTAGTGTGCCACTGCTTTTGTCTTAGGTAGCCACTAAATTGCTCACAAGTCCACTTTTTAAGTTTCTTTTTTTCCTCATCTGCTTGTAACTCTGCCGTAAGATGGTATTCTCTTAATCACAGCTCAATACATCTAGTTCTTTGATTTAGGTGCTCAAATTTCCTTCGCCTTACACTGTTTCCTCTGCATGTCAGCTGGCATGAAAAAGGTGTGCTTGAAAAAGACTGTATTGCACCATAATAAAACAAATTCAAAGTCACTAAACATCTGTGAACAATACAATTTTTCTAAGAAAAGTATATCCTCCACATGAAATAAAACTCATTGTAATATTATGTAAAACGTAATTTTTTTAAATATAGAATTTGTTTTTAAATGCATCAGTATTCTACTCAGAGTAGTGCAAAAATTTAGTTATAATGTCCTATAGCATTTCTCTAAAGCCAACTCTTTGGACAATAATACATCTGATGAAATATGTGAAAATATGTCATGAAGATTGGAAAATTTTGGCTATGAATAGAATTTACTTTAGAGCTCAGAAATTAGAAGGAACCAGACAGAAATTCAAGGTAGTAACATTACAGAGAAATGTCAAATCTATGAAAATGCTCTTACCAATCACACTAAGTCAACATTTATTAATAAACATTCCGTTCCACTGGCTGCACCCATAGCTTTATGTTATCATGTATTGTTTTGTCTCTTGAATTAATTTTGATTTAATTTATCAAAATGTGTGTTACCTATAAAATGACATTTCTTCAACATGAAAAGTCTGGGAAACTTGAGGTCTCAATTTAAGGAAAATGTTTTATTGAATGAAATAATCAGAAGAGGTTTTTTGTTGTTGGTATGTGGGATATTGAAAAATCTTAAGATTGGAAAAAACCTTTGGAAACCATCTTGTCAAGCGGTTTTGGCCAGGGTTGATTATAGCTCCTACAAGGGTGTGTTTGGAAACGTTTGGGCATTTTCCATTGTTACATGACTGAATGAGAGGGATCCTACTGGATTTTAGTAAGTGGGGGCAAAGATGATAAACATCTTGCAATGTTCAGGATGGTTTAGGATAATGCAGAATCATCTTTTCCAATTCCCGATCAGTCCAGTACCACGTGATACATGAATCCTTTCCACTTTGTGGTCTTACCATAAGAATGATGAATAGGACATTTAGTTTTGGGATTACAACAATGTAACTCTAAGAAGTTGATGAGTAGCTTTAACAGTGGAAAACAGAATAAATTCATTATAATTAGAAGGTCACAAAATAGAATCTATCTGTCATCTATCTATCTGAAAATTAAGGTTCCCTTAAGGTTCCCAAAGTTGTCTGAACACAACTACTTCATTTCTAAATTTATATCTATTCAAATTCATTCAAATATGCTAAAATAATTATTTTCCCCCAAGTGGAATTAGTTGTCTTTTCTCTTGATTAAAAAGACAAAAGCAAGATTACATACTTTTTGTAAATAATCCAGAATATAGAAGAGCATGAAGAAGGAACAAGAATCACTCTTAATTCCATTACCCTGAGAAACCATTATTAATGTTTGGATCAGTTTCTCAACAGCAGCACCGTTAAAATTTTAGGTTGGATAATTCTAAATGACTATAATTCCCATCATAGTCATTTAGTTGTTGTATTGCTATTATTTTTCTTTTTCTCTCAATTCAGCGTTTATAACTCTTGCTGAATATTATTCATTGGTTCTTCTCTGTGCTGCTTGCATGAGGTGAAGACATTTTTAATATAGCAACATACATTATCTTCTGTACTATATTGGCAAATTTGAATTTATTTCTGCTTAAGCAGGTCACTAGGCTGGCTGATGAGAATTCATTCTCTGAAAGAGCATGATAACCATTTTCTACTTTTTCCAAGTGATTCAGGCTGTGAATGCTGTTTTGTGATTTATTAAAATGTGAAAAATATATGTTGGTAAGTAATAACATGCAGTAAGTTTACAGTGGTAGATTCCAAATGAGTATATCAGGAGTTTATCTTTTGAACTTTCCTCCATACATGGGACTAGACTCACATGACAAATTCTTAAGATAAATTAAAATAGCCCCTTCATGCCGACCTCCACATCTCATTTCCTTTTTTCATGGCAAAATAGGCAGGTCGGCTTCTATTGACAAGCCACTCAGTCCTCTGCCTTCAGCCTAACTCAAAGTCTCTGAAAGAGTAATCATTTACCAAAGATTGTGTTACCAAGTTGCTGGGCAATTCAATGTACTCCAAGAGCAAGAGCTGCTAAGATTGGAATAAAGCTACAAAAAATGTTCTTTTATCATGAGCAAAACTGTAGCCTTAGAAAATCTCAAGTAAAGAGGGAAAGCACGAACAGTTCCAGAAGTTCAGTCTGTGTCAGAGATGGTTAGTGCTCACCAACTATCCATGTGCTCTTCTACACTTTCCAGCCTCCCTTGCATATGATTGTTTTAGACAGTCAACTATAATGCGTACTCATTGTGGGCTAAAGAAGTTAAGAGCCAGTAAGCCGCCTCAACCATGTATTTTCCTGCCATGGTAACTTTAGAGCCTGCATGCCCCAGTTGACATGGCTATACAATGGAAGCAGCCTAGATATTTAAGTCACCAAGTGGAGAACTGTACAAGTCCTGACCTGTGACCTGAATAAGAGATTATTTGTTACTGCAGCATGGCTTTGCCTAACCTAAAACATAAGCCAGCCTTAAATGGCTAGAAAATGAAAAGAAAGTAATATGAAGCAGACACAGACAAATAAGGGAAGTTGGAGTACAGATGCAATTCACTCAATTTGAGAATTATGGAAACATTTTAAATAACTGTTTTCTTTGGAAGCAGAGAGATTTTGTCCAACCTTTAGTTTATCTATGTTGGTGATCAAATCTCCTAGCAAATTTTTGGGAGGAAAACCTCATTGTGTTGATGTTTTACTATTCCATTTAAAATTTTTTAAAAATTTGAAAAGATCCAGTGGGACTATTCTTTTTCAACTCTGTTTACATTTAAAATGTAAGCAAAACCTAAACAATCAGCTAAATTGATAATTTATTTATTTTACATGTTTTAACAGAGAATTCACTGCTGTTGTAGCACTTAATTCCAAATAATTACAGGAAGAATCAGAAGACAGGCATAAATTTAGAGATCCCAGATCTTCACTTTGATCTTTAAAAAAAAAAACTCAAAAAACAAAGAAACAAAATCTGGTATCTTACAACATTTTTAAGCTGCAAGAAGATAGAATTCCCCTATTTTGTCCTCCTCAAAAGATGGCAGGGGGAATTGGCAAATGAATTAAGTCTGGGAAGAAGGCCACCTGGCTTTTGTACGTTAGACAAGAAGGAATAAGTCAAGCCAAAGGGTTTTCCCCATAAGAAGACAGTAGTAGTGAGGAGGATTCTTGAGGGATGGAAAGAGATAGGGAGTATGAGAAGCTGGAATCCAGCCTAGATCCACACGTGATTTGGAGAGCTTGATTTCACACCAAAATTGAGCCAAGGCTTAGTGAAAGCTTTATTCTTTAGCAAATGTCAATTGAGTTTCAGATTTTGAAAAAGAGCCTAAAAGAAGAAACAGCTTTGGCAGTGATGGTAGTTAACTGGCAATTGCTCCTGCTAGTGTTGACCACACGAATTGTACTATTCTCAGCCCCCCCCCCCACACCACTGAACCAGTACAATGTGCAGGGGAACATTTTTGATTTATGAAAGTTTGTAGCAGTAGAGAGAATCATGAGTTCTTAGCTCTCTGGATATTCTTCATGTTGAAATCAGCCTAGTTCTCAGGACTTTTGACTTGAACTTGAATTATATCGCTGTCTTTTCTGGTCCTCCAGTTTGATTATGGTGGATCACAGGACTTCTCAGCCTCCATAATTGTAAGAGCCAATCTCATAATAAATCTCCTCTTATATATTCATATATATATCCTATTGGTTGTGTTTCTCTGATGAACCCTACTTAATACAAGCCCCTATTCAGTTATCTACCTTTTTTTTCAGTATCTTCCAGTCCACAATCACATAAGTAATTAAAATAAAGATATAGTCAGCTCTTGGCCATTGGCTATAATATCTTTCTCTACAACAGCTTTGCCATAATAGGGTAAATTGGCCAATTAAGAATTTGTTTCTGGGTAATGTGCTGAGGTGTTAAATCTAAGAACTGGGGAGGCAAAAAGTAAGAGAGGGCAGAAAAAGGTCTACGTGCATGGTGGCAAGCAAATGGAAAGAACAAAATGAGACGTATATCCAAGTATATCTACAATCGCAGTAACTGTGAATGCACTAAACTGTCACTTGAAAGAGAAATTGTCAGCTTGGAATTTAAAAAAAATCTAGCTGTATGTTATTTGAAAGGAAAAAAACCCACATATTTAAACAGACAGAAAAATTGGAAGCAAAACAATTAAAATGTGTAAAAGTCATATATTAAACAAAATCATGCTTGTATATTAAAATCGAACAAAATAGACTTTAGGCAAAAAAACATTATCAAGTTTTTAAGACATTTTTGTTCAGAGATTCAAAAGACAGAATAGAGATCTCAGACCAGACTCAGAAACCAGATATATGACAGAGGTGGCATTTCCTATCAGTAGAGGAAGGTTGTTCTAGTAAGAAAAAATGGTGCTCAAACAATGATTCACCCATAAGGAATAAAATGTATTTTATTTCTACCTCTTACCATGCTTAAAAGTTAATATCTGGCAAGTTAATAAAACCTACTGTGCAAATTAGATCTTTTAGAAGTTACAAAGAATTTGTGTTAGAAAAATCTTTTAATATATCTAGAGGGGGAATATAATGAATAGAACCCAAAGACCATAATCTATAAAGACAAAATTAAATTTGATTTGATAAAAATTAAATTTTTAGGGGGCTGGCTGGTTAGCTCAGTTGGTTAGAGCATCACCTTCTAACACCAAAGTCAAAGGTTTGGATCCCATACTGGCCAGCTGCCAAAAAAAAAAATATATATATATATTTAAAATGTATATGATAAAAAGATGCCATAGCAGCAATGGAAAAATAAAAGTGTAAGTCATAGACTAGAAGATAATTGAAATGCATATAGCCAGGAGGGGACTAGAATGCAGAATTTACAAAAGTCCCCTGTAAATAATTATAGTAAAGATTAAAAACCTGTAGAAAAAAAAATGGACAAGATATTTAAAGAAGAACTTCAGGTGGCCAACAAATAAGTGAAAATATGTTCAGCTTAACTGTTAATAAAAATGTAAATTAAAACCAGAATATGATATAATTCTGTACCTATTAGATTGATAAAAATGAAAAAAAGAAAATAAAAAACACCAAGCATTGGCATGGATGTTGAACAATGGGAGTTCTTATACACTGGTGGTGAGAATGCATATTAGTAAAGTAAGGTAGGACATTTATTTCACAATGTGTGGTCAAGTTTAAGATGCAAGATACTGTGTAGTAGATATGAAGGAATCCCAGCATCCATTTCCACATCTATCTTCTGTGCCATTCTGTTCTGTTAAAGCTGGAAAGCCACAATCAACATTTTTGTGACTTTAATGAAGCTGGAGCTCTGGAAGCAAATCAAATTCTGTCAATTAGATGCTTTTAGTCAACATTTTCAAGGTAGAAATGAGGGCCATTCTTGCAGCTTTGTTGTGGTTGATAGGCAAAGTCACAACAAAAAACAGTTTTCATTTTGTCCTACAGCAGCAGTGAATGTCAAGTCACTAGTTTTCTCAAGTTGAGAGGTAGTTGTATTTCAGAGGTTTTGATTTCCTGATCCTGGGATCACAGCGACAATAGTTTGTTCTTCAACTCAACAGTTCCAATATTGGACTCCTGACTTCCTACCTTCTTGATTATGGTGGAGTTCTCCAGTTGGGTTCATTTGGTGGTATTGTTCACCAAATGGTGGAATTCTCCATTGGGTTCATTCTGGTGTGGAACCCAGCCCTTTAGCCTCCTTAATGATTTTGCAAGTGCCTAATACTCTATATCAGATCCCTCTCTTTAAAATAGTTGAGGTGGTTTCTGTTTTCTATAATTGAACCTTGACTGATACATCTCTAACTTAGGAATTCTACTTAGGTATATATACCTTAAGGAAACTCTTGAGTATGGAAACACATGTGAGAATGTTCATAGTGGTATGTTTTGTAAAAGAAAATATGTGACTTGATAGGAGAACAGATTTTAAAAAGTATAATCATGAAATCTCTGAAATATTCCATAATAAATTAAAAATAGTGATCAAATACATACATTTGAGACATAATATCTGCCCTTGGTTGAATTACCAGAATAGTCGCAGTTTTTAAGTACAAGACTTTTGGAATTGTGATCAGCATGAGTTTCCTCCTCCTCAGTCCTTACATATTCTTGAAGTTTTCTTATCAGCTTTTGTTTCACCTTATCCTTATATTCTCTTCTGAGGCTTTCTCATACACACATGATTTTAAGTACACTGTATATGCCGATGATTGTCAGAGCTATATACCCGGCCACTCCCATACAGGATCCGAACTGGCGGCGGGAACATCGCTGTGCTCCCCAGTGCCGCACTCTCCCAAGTGCGCCACGGGTTCGGCCCAAGTGTGGTATTTTTAAATCAATAGAGAGAAATAATATTCTAGAAGGGATGCAGTGTGACTCATTTCCACCCCTTGTAACTATTTTTCTCCATTTGTTAATGGATTTAAAAACAACTTCCCTACCTATCTCATCTGTTTTTCTAACAGTTTTATTGAGGTATAATTGACATATAATGAATTGCACATATTTAAAGTGTACAGCTTGATAAGTTTTGACATATGTATATACGAATGAATCAATCCATCAACATAATCACGATATTAAAAACATCCATCACTCCCCAAAGTTTCTTCCTGCTCCTTTGTAAACCCTCCCTATTGCTGTCCTTGCCATCACAAAGGAACTCTTGATCATATTTCTGTAATTATAGGTTTGTTTGCATTTTCCACAACTTTTGTAAAGGAGCTAATACAGCGTGTACTTATTTTTGCCTGGTTTCTTTCACTCAGCCTAATTTTGAGATTTATCCATTTTTTGCAAGCATCGATAGTGCAATTTTTTTGTATCTCTCAGTGGTAGTCCACTACTTTTTATCCACTCGTCTGTCAATAGACATTGGGTTGTTTCCAGGTTTTGGCTGTTACTAATAAAGCTGCTATGCACATTTGTGTTTATGTCTTTAGTTGGACATGTACTTTCATTTCTCTAGGGTAAATTTTTA
>NW_007733112.1:44251-45547 GCF_000696425.1 Galeopterus variegatus | reverse complement strand
GTGTACTTATTTTTGCCTGGTTTCTTTCACTCAGCCTAATTTTGAGATTTATCCATTTTTTGCAAGCATCGATAGTGCAATTTTTTTGTATCTCTCAGTGGTAGTCCACTACTTTTTATCCACTCGTCTGTCAATAGACATTGGGTTGTTTCCAGGTTTTGGCTGTTACTAATAAAGCTGCTATGCACATTTGTGTTTATGTCTTTAGTTGGACATGTACTTTCATTTCTCTAGGGTAAATTTTTAGGAATGAAATAACCAAATCATACTGAAGGTGTATGATTAACTTAAAAAACTGTCAGTTTTCAAAGTGGTTATATCACTTACGTTGCCACCAGAAGTGTATTATTATTTCTGTTTTAATATATCTTCACCAACACTTTGGCCAGTCTTTTAAAAATTTTTTAACATTTTATAAACACAGTTTTTATTTATTTTTCTTTAGTGAAACCTAATTGATTATACATATTTGTGAGTTACAGAGTTGACTATCAATACTTGTGTACGATATGTGATGATCAAATTTATCATTTGTGATGAGCATATTTATCATTACCAAACATAATTGTTCTTTGTGTCCATTTCTAATAATTGTGTTAGTCTAATAATGTGCATATCTTATTGAGTTTCACTTTACATATTCCTGTGATCTGGAACATCTCTTCATGTGCTTATTTGCCACATCTCTTTTATTGATAATTATTTTCAATTTTTGTCTTTGCTGTTTGTTTTTTTTTCCCCTGAGAATTCTTTATACATCCTGAGTACAATCCTTTATTAAATATATTATTTGAAAGTGTTTTCTTCTAATATGTGGCTTATTGTCTCATTCTCTTAACAGTGCCTTTCAAAAGAAGAGTTAAATTTAATGAAATTTAATGAAATCCAGCTTATCAATTTGACTTTTATATGGATCATTCTTCTCTTGTTGTATATAAGAAATCTTTGCCTAAACCAAGGTCATAAAAGTTTTCAATTTTCTTCTATGAGTTATAGAATTTTAGGTTTGTACATTTAGATATATGAATAATTTTGAGTTACTTTTTTTTAATAGACTTTTTTTTAGAGCAGTTTTTAGTTCAAAGAAAAACTGAACAAAAGATTCAGAGATTTCCTATATCTCCCTCCTCCCACACATGCATATCCTCTTTCAATGTCAACACCCCCACTGGAGTGGTACATTTGTTACAGTGATGAACCTGTATTGACATATCATTATCACCCAGGTCCATAGTTTAAATCAGGGTACACACTCAGTGTTATACGTTTTAGGGGTTTGGAAAAAATGTATAATGA
>NW_007733112.1:32675-43669 GCF_000696425.1 Galeopterus variegatus | reverse complement strand
GTCCCGGTCTGGTACGGGCACGACACTGAGGGTTGCGATCTGTTGCCGGTCACGAAAAAAAAAAAACAAAAAAGACAAAAAAAAAAAAATGTATAATGACATGTTTCCACCACCACAGTATTGTACAGAGTATTTTCATTGCCCTAAAAATTCTCTATCCTCCACCTGTTCATCCCTTCCTTCCTCCTAGCTGCTGGCAAACACTGATTATTATAACATTTCCATAGTTTTGCCTTTTCCAGAATGACTTCTTTCACTTAATAATATGCATTTAAGTTTTCTCCATCTCTTTTCATGGCTTTATAGTGCATTTTAAAAATCACTGTCTAATATTTCATTGTCTGGATGTTCCACAATTTATTTATTCATTCCCTTATTGAAGGACATTTTGGTTTCTTCCAAGTTTTTGCAATTATGATTAGTAGTGCCATATACATCCCTTTGCAGGGGTTTGTGTGGGTATAAGTTTTCAACTCCTTTGGGTAAATATCAAGGAGGATGATTGCTGGACTGTATTCTAAAAATACATTTAATTTTTGTAAGAAATTGCCATACTGCCTTCCAAAGTTGCTGTACCATTTTGCATTCCCATCAGGAATAAATGAGAGTTACTGTTGACTTACATACTTGCCAGCATGTGCTGGTGTCTGTGTTCTGAATTTTGGCCCATCAAATAGGTGTGTTGTGGTATCTCATTGTTTTATTTTGCATTTTCCTAATGACATATGATGCGGAGCATATTTTCACATACTTACTAGCCATCTGTATGTCTTCTTTAGTAGGGTGTCTGTTAAGGTCTTTGGACTGATTTTTTAATTGGGTACTTTGTGTTCTTGGTGAGTTTTAAGAGTTCTTTGTATATTTTTAAGAACACTCCTTTATCAGATGTGTTTTTTGCAACTATGTTTTCCCAGTCTGTGGCTTGTATTCTCATTATCTTGACAGTGCCTTTAGCAGAGCATAAATTCATAATTTTAATAAAGTCCAGCTTGTCAGTTAATTCTTTCATGGATCATGCCACTGGTGTTATATCTAAAAAGTCATCACCAAAACCAAGGTAATCTAGACTTTCTTTCTATGTTATATTCTAAAAGTTTTACAGTTTTGAGTTTTACACTTGGGTCTGGGATCAATTTTGAGTTAATACTTGTGAAGGGTATAAGATTCATTTGTTTGCATGTGGATGCTCAATTGTACCAGCACCATTTATTAAAAAGACAGTATTTTCTCCATTGTATTACTGTGCTCCTTCGTCGAAGAACAATTTGCTATATATATGTGGATCTATTTCTGTGCTCACCACTCTTGCATTTTGTCTGTTCTTTCACCAGTACCGCACTGTCTTGATTACTGTAGCATTATAGTCAGTTTTGAAGTCAGGAAGTGTCGGTCCTCCAACTTTATTCTTCTCCTTCAATATTTTGTTGGGTATTTTGACTCTTTTGCCTCTCTATGTAAAATTTAGAATCAGTTTGTCAATACCCACAAAATAATTTGCTGGGATTTTGATTGGGATTGCATTGAATCTATATATCAAGTTGGGAAGAATTGAAATCTTGACAGTATTGAGTCTTTCTATCCATAAACTTGGAATACCCCTCCATTTGTTTAGTTATTCTTCAATTTCTGACATCATAGTTTTGTACTTTTCCTCATATAAATCTTGCACATATTTTGTTAGATTCATACCTAAGCGTTTTAATATTTGGGGGTGCTAATGTAAATGATATTGTGTTCTTAATTTCAAATTTCATTAGTTAATTGCTGGTATATAGGAAAATGATTGACTTTATATAGTAACCCCGTAGCACGATTGTATCCTTCAGTCTTGCTATAATTGCTTATCAGTTCCAGTAGGTTTTTTGTTGTTGTTGATTTTTTCAGATTTTCTACATAGACCATGTCATCTGGGAAAAGGACAATTTTATTTTTTCCTTCCCAGTCTGTATTCCCATTATCACTTTCTTTAGTCTTATTGCATTAACTAAGATTTCCAGTGTGACATTGAAAAGCAGTGGTGAGAGTGGACATCCTGGCCTTGTTCCTAATCTTAGTGGGAAAGCTTTGAGTTTCTCCCCATTAAGTATGATGGAAGCTGTAGGTTTTTGGTGGATATGTCTTACCAAGTTGAGGAATTTCTCCTCTAGTTCTGGTTTCTGAAGAGTTTTTATCATGGATGAGTGGTAAATTTTGTAGAATGCGTTTTTTGTATCTATAAATATGACCATCTGCTTTTTACTCTCTATGCTGTTGACGTGATGGATTATATTAATTGATTTCTGAATGATAAACAAGCCTTACATACCTGAAGTGAATTCCATTTGCTCTAGGCATATCATTCTTTTTATATATTGTTGACTTTGGTTTGCTAACATTTTGTTGAGGATTTTTGCATCTATGTTGATAAGGCATATTGATCTATACTTTTATTTTTTCTTGTAATGTCTTATTTTGGTATTAGGGTAACCTGACCTCATAAAATGAGATTGAAAGGTTACCTTTTCTGTAAAAGATGATAGAGAATTGCTATAACTTCTTTCTTAAATGTTTGGTAGAATTCATGAGTGTATCCATCTGGCTTGCTTTCTGTTTTGGGAAGTTAATTATTGATTCAATTTCTTTAATACACATTATCCCTTTTCTCTTATATGAGTTTTGGCAGATAGTGTCTTTCAAGAAATTCGTTCGTTTTATTTAGGCTATCAATTTTTGGGCACAGAGTTGTTCATAATATTTCTTTATTATCCTTTTAATGTCTGCGGGATCTGTAATAATGTCTCTCCTTCATTTCTGAAATTAGTAATTTGTCTCCTCTTTTTTTTCAGGTTTCTCTCTAAGGTAGATTCTTTTTCAAAATTTATTAATATTCTTATTATTTTTTACATTCTATGATTTCGTTGTGGAGAAGTTGGGGGTCAGGGGGAGAGGGAAAAGGGGAAGAAATAGGGTGAGAGAGAGAGCAAGGGGGAGGGGTGGAGTTGAGGCCTGTGGCACCCCCCTCATTCCTACATGGGAGACCAGGGGGCTTCCAGTAGTAGCCCAGTCATTGCTGAGCTGGGTGCAGATGTCGTAGGGGTGTGGCTGAAGCCCTACCTGCCCCCCCACCTCCCCAGCTTGGGAGAGGCCCAGCTTGGGAGAGGCTGGAGTGCTTCCTGTGATGGTTTGGTGGTTGTCACTGGCTGGTTGAGGGTGTCAGTGGGGTGTGGCTGAGGCCCTTGGACCTCCACCTTTGGAACTGGTTGTGAGTATCAGGAGGCATGGCTTAGGCCCCCAGACCTCTCCCCTCCCTGGCTTAGTAGCCCAGGGGACTTCTGGTCCTTCTAGCTTTTACAGGTGTTCTTTGATGATGTGAGACCTTTACAAGTTAATATCAAACTTTGTCTCTGGTCTGTGGGTTTTCTTTTTCTTTCAGTTCAGTGTTGTATTGTTTGCTGTTCCTACCACTTAAATTCTCAACTAATTTGTTGTCCTTTGCTTACTTCTAATACGGGGGAACTTCCTGTGGGGACCAGCACTTGAGCTCTGTGGTTGAGCTAAATTGTTGCTTTGCTGCTGATTCCCTGGGGAAGGTTTTTTGTGCAGCTCAAGTTTTAATGTTTGACTTTACAGGTACTTCTGGGTCTCAGGAGATCTGGTGCATCTGGGTTGTATAGAAACTCCTGTCTGGGCCTGAGTTTTCAGCAAACTGCACCTCCTGCAGTTCTATGTTTGTGACAGTCTCTATTGAGTGGTCCTATGTTGATTTGGGGCAGATCAGCTGTACTTTCTGTGCCCCAGTGTTCTCCTGGTGGGCCTGTCTCCCCCACTGCCTTTGCTCCAAACACTTCCCATGGGATGGACTGTGTACTGTCCCTTGCGGTGACTCACCAGCCTGTGAGTTGCTCCTTTTTTTCAGTTGTTCTGGCTCCTCACTCCTATGTGGGTCCATGGGAATCCTATTAGTGGTCTTGCTGAGCTGGGGGCCACCAAGGCCCTCTTCTCCCCTGCTGCCTCCAAGCAACTTCATACAAAGGGCACAGCTATGGCTTTTCCTGGCTCCTGCTCCATGTGCTTACCAGTTCCAGCCTTGAAGCAGCCAGGTCTCGAAGCAGTCAGAGCAGTTTCTCTTTCTCTCATCATGGCTTCTCCTGCCTTTGTGCAGTCTGTAGGTCTCTCCTCCTCTTCCTCTGATCTCTAGTGGCCCCAGCTTGGCTGTTGTTGTTTTTTAATAGTTGTAAATTGGTTGATTTGTGGAGAGAGTGATGCTGGGGACCGTCTATTCTGCCATCTTGACTGGAGGCTTTTTTTTCTTCCTTAACCTAGCTGAAGGCTTATTGATTTTATTGATCTTTTCAAAGAACCAGATTTTGGTTTCAGTGATTTTTCTCTGTTGATTTCCTGTTTTAAATTTCATTGATTTTTGGCTCTAATTTTCATTATTTATTTTCTTCTGCTTGTTTTGTATTTAATTTGCTCATTTCCTATAACAGAAGCTTAGGTGAAGGTGAATGATTTTGGATCTTTATTCTTTTCTCATATATGCAGTCATAAACTGCTGTAAATTCTCTCTAAGCCCTTCTTTTACTACATCCCACAAATTTTGAAAAGTGGTATTTTCATTTTTATTTAGTTCAAAATATCTTTTGCTTTTTCTTGAGATTTCAGTTTTGAACCATGCATTATTTAGAAGTAGACATCTATTACTCAATATTCAAGTGTTTTGGAATTTTTTAGATATCTTTCTGTTATTGATTTCTAATTTAATTTTGTTGTGGTCTGAGAACAGACATTGTATGATTTCTGTTCTTTTAAATTTGTTAAGGCATGCCTTACTGCCCAGAATGTGGTCTATCTTGGTGAATGTTCAATGTGAGCTTGAGAAAAATGTGTATTATCCTTTTTTTGCGTAGTCTGTAGATGTCCATTTTGCACACTATAGATTGATGATGGTGTTGAGCTCAACTATGACCTCACTGATTTCCTGCCTCCTGGATCTGTCCATTTCTGATACAGGGGTATTGAAGTCTCCAACTATGGTGGTAAATTCATCTATTACTCCTGGCAGTGTTATCAGTTTTTGCTTTATGCATTTTGATGCTCCATTGTAATATATGTCTTAGACAACTGACCTGTTTATTATTATGTAGTGCCCTTTTTTTTATCCCTGACAACTTTCCTTGGTCTGAATTCAGCTGTGTCTGAAATTAGTATAGCTATTTCTGTTTTCTTTTTTTAGTGTTAGCATGGTATAGCTTTCTTCATCCATTTACTTTTAATTTATATGTGTCTTTATATTTAAAGTGGGATTCTTGTAGACAACATATTGTTGGGCCTTATTTCTTGATTCTTCCTGACAACCTCCATTATTTAATTGGTGTATTTAGACTATTGACATTCAAGGTGATTATTGATATGTTTGTATTAATATATATCATATTAGTTATTGCTTTTTATTTGTAGCCCTTGTTCTTTTTTTTTTCTTCCATTGTTTTTCTTCCTTTTCTGGTTTTAATTGAGCATTTTATATAATTCAATTTTTGGCCTTTTTAAACATATGTTATACTTTATTTATTTATTTATTTATTTATTTATTTATTTTGCCTTTTTTCCGTGTCCGGCAACGGATCGCAACCCTCAGTGTCGCCCCCGTACCGGACCGGGACCGGCAACGGGATCGCAACCCTCGGCGTTGACTGAAAGCTTCTTATATGTCAGACCAGCTGCTAATTTTTTAAATATGGATTTAAATTCCCTTTTTCACATATGGATATTTAATAGTTCCAGCACCATTTGTTGAAAAGCCTTTTCTTTACGGAATTACTTGCCTTTATTGAACATCGGATTTTCATCTACGTGTTTTCATCTATATCAGAACTCTATTCTGTTAATTTTATGTATTTAAAAAAAAATCTATATGGCAGGACTATATGTTTTGTCTGCCAAGAAAGTCTTTATTTCTCCTTCACTTTTGAAGGATAATTTCACAGGGGACAGAATTCTAGGTTGGTGGCTTTTTTCCCTCAACATTTAAATGTTTCACTCCACTCACTTTTTGCTTGCTTGATTTCTTAGAAGTCAGACATAATTATCTTTGCTCCTGTACAGTTAAGGTGCTCTTTTCCTGTGGCTTCTTTTAAGATTTTTTCTTTATCTTTTATTAAATATAATTTGAAAATAATATGACAGGTGTAGTTTTTTTCTTTTTGGCAATTAACCTGTTTGGTATTCTATAAGCTTTCTGTACCTGTGGTTTGGTGTCTGACATTAATTTGCAGAAATTCTCAATCATTATTATAAACTATTTGTTCCTTTCTCTCTTCTCCTTCTGGAAATCCTAGTACACGTATATGTTATACCTTTTGTAGTTGCCCCAAATGGATATTCTGTTTGTTTGTTTGGTTGGTTTTGTTTTTAGTTTTTTTCTCTTTGCTTTTCAGTTTTGACAGTTTCTACCAAGATATCCTCAAGCCCAGAACTTCTTTGCCTCGACATGTTCAGTCTACTGATAAGCATTCTTAATTTCTCTTACAGTGTTTTTGATCCCTAGCATTACTTTTTGTTTGTTTTCTAAGGATTTCCATCTCTTTGCTTACATTGTCCATCTATTGCATGATGTTAAGTTTATCCATTAGGGCCTTTAGGAACTTAATCATGATTGTTTTCCCTACCTCAGCACTAGTTCCTGTGGTGGTTTGCACTTGTGGGTTTCTGCTCTGGCAAAGTGTGATTCTGTAAATTTGCCTTTTCTTGTAAGCTTCTCCAGTTTGGGGGCAGTGGTTTGCCCTGTGACACCCACCTATCTGATAGATCTAAGGAGAGCTGTTGATTTTTCAGAATGTTCAGGTTTTTACTTGTTGTTAGGATGAAGTATTGACTGAAAGCTTCTTATATGTCAGACCAGCTGCTAATTTTTTAAATATGGATTTAAATTCCCTTTTTCACATATGGATATTTAATAGTTCCAGCACCATTTGTTGAAAAGCCTCTTCTTTACGGAATTACTTGCCTTTATTGAACATCGGATTTTCATCTACGTGTTTTCATCTATATCAGAACTCTATTCTGTTAATTTTATGTATTAAAAAAAAATCTATATGTCAATACTTCTCTATCTTGATTACTATAAGAACTATAGGCAGTATTTTTCTTCTAATTTTGTACTTCTTTTTCAAAACAGTTTTAAGTAATATTCGTCTTTGCATTTCCATATGGATTTTTGGATCAGCTTGTCAATTTTTACAAAAAGCTTCTAGGGATTTCTTTTGGGATTGTGTTTAATATAGAGACAAATTTAGAGAAAATTGACATTTTAACAACATCAAGTCTTTTGATCCATGAACAAAGCATAGCCATCCCTTGGTATCCATGGGGGATTGGTTCCAGACCCCCCTGTGGATACAAAAATCTGTGGATGCTCAAGTTCCTTTAAGCAACTTGGTGAGGCCTATGGTCTCTTCTCAGAATAAAGTTTCTAATGCAGAAAACAAAACATATAGAATTATAAAGGAAATCAATTCCTTTGAAATAGTTCTCAAAAATATTTTAAAATTTTCTAATTTAATAATAGTCATCCTTTGGTATCCTTAGGGGATTGGTTACCAAAATCCATGGATACTTAAGTCCGTGCCCTTTGAAATAGTTCTCAAAAATATTTTAAAATTTTCTAATTTAATAGTAGTCATCCTTTGGTATCCTTAGGGGATTGGTTACCAAAATCCATGGATACTTAAGTCCGTGATATAAAATGGTATTGTATTTGCATATATTCTACATAATCCTCCCATACACTTTAAATCATCCCTAGATAACTATTAAACTTAGTACAATGTAAATGCTATGTAAATAGTTGTTATACTGTATTGTTTCTATACTTTGTATTGTTTTTTAATGATATATTGTTAATTTTTGTTGTTTTTTTAAAAATATTTTTGACCCATAGTTGGTTGACTCTGTGTATGTGGAACATGTAAATACAGAGGGCCAACCTCATATATCTCCATTTGTTTAGATTATTTTAAATACCTCTCAGAAATAGCATATTGTTTTCAGTGTACATATCTGTCACATATTTTGTCCAATATTTTCACAAGTATTTAATATTTTTTGATGTTATTATAAATTGTATTTTTAAATTTGAGTTTTCTATTGTTTGCTAGTATATACAAATATAATTTTATTTGTATGTTGGTATTGTATCCTGCAACCTTGCTAAACTCATTCATTAGTTCTAGTTGATTGTGTGTAATTTATAGGTTCTATTGGGTTTTGTACATAGATAATCATATTGAGTGTGAATAAAGACAGTTTGACTTCTTCCTTTCCTATCTGGATGCCATTTATTTATTTTTCTTGTTTTATTACACTAACTAAAACCACCAGTAAAATCTTGAATAAAAATGATTAGAGAAGACATTCTTGCCTCAGTATTTCATCATTAGATATAGTGTTATCAGTGCGTGTTCCCTTCTCTTTCCAATTTGCTGAGATTTTAAAAATCAGGAATGAATGATGGATATTTGTCAAATGCTTTGCCTGCATCTATTGAGATGACGTTTTAGTTATCTTTTGCTGTGTAATGATATTTCCACAAACTTAGTAGCTTAAAACAACACAGTTATATTATATCACAGTTTTGGTGAATCAGGAGTACAGACAATGCTTACTTAGCTTAATCCTTTGCTTCAGGGTCTCACAAGACTGCACACAAAATGTTGGCTGGGGCTGCAGTCTGATGTGAGGCTCGAATAAAGAAGAATCTTTTTTCAAATTCAGATCCAAACTTACCTGTTGCTAAAAGTGTTCTGTCTCCTGTATGTTGCAGAAGTGAGGGCTTCAATTGCTTGCTGGCTGCTGGCTGGAAGTTCCCCTCGGCACCTTTCTGTGAGGTCCACTTCATGTGGTAGCTCACAAAATGGTGCTATGCTTCTTCAAAGCCAGCAAGAAAGAGTGCCTTTTAGCAATACTGACTCTGCAATCTTATGTGATATAATCACATACATACAATCAAATGCATCTTTTCACCTCTGCTGTGTTCTGTGGATTAGAAACAAGTCATAAGTCTTTCACATTCGAAGGGAGAGGGTTAAAAAATGTTGTAAATATCTGGAGATGAGGATCATGGTGGCCATTCTAGAATTCACCTAACAGTTCAGGGTGGTTCTTTCTTAGGTCTCAGGCAGTTTCCTGACATGTTTTTGATCACTAGGGTTTCTTCTCTGTGCAGGTTTCTTTGACAGTGCTTTGTCCTGTAAACTTTAGCCTTTTTGATGTTTCTAAATTTGCAGGTTAATATTTCCATCTCTGGGAACCATTGTCCTCTGCCTGGGATCAGCCACGTACACCAAGTCCTGTCCTGCAAATTTCTCAAGGCAGCAATCTCAGATAATCTCAAGGATCACCTCATTAAAGTTGCCTCTCAGGGATGACTGCCCTGTCCATTGTCTGATGTGCAGCGTCTTGACAACCATTGATTCATGTATTTTTTCAAGTTTTTTGGTTGCTTCAAGCAGGAGGATGAATCCATTCTATGTTATTGGATCTTAGATGGAAGTGGAAACCTCATAGTTTCTTTTAATAATTAAATTAAATAGCATGTTAAAATACCTTTTTGTATAAAGTTCTATATATGTATGTACTCATTATTTCTAGAACAATAAGTAAACTGTAAACATTCTTTTATTCAAAAAGCAACCATGAAATTTTATTTTAGTAAATATTTTTATTATAAAAATTATATTATGCTTGTTGTAGATTATTTGGAAAACAGAAGCACAATGAAGAATATTAAAATCACCTATAATCATACCACCAAGATATAATCACTGGTAACATTTTGGAATGTATGATACTAATTTATTTATTTTTAATATATTGGTGTTTTTTCTTTCCAATATTATATAATGAGCATTTTTTTTTTTTTTTGGTGATACTAGTTTTCAAAATATGATTTTCAATGAATGGATAAAAATCTATTTGTAGATCCACAACTCTTTATTTAATCATTACCCTGGAAGCATTTAGATAATTTTTAATTTCTACTATTATAATTAACATATTTTACATAAATCTTTTTTCATACTTCTGAATATTTCTTTAAAATACATTTCTAAATATATAATTATCAGTTCAGTCTTCTTTGTTAAAAACAAAGGAAATGGATAACTTTTGTTTGTGAAAGATCCTTCTCTTTTTCCTAGTAGATGGAATACCTTATCTTGTAAGGTTAAAGTTGATTGATGCCAAAGATCATTTTGCCATACTGCATTGTAATACTACAGGTATAAATAAATTTTATTTAGTCAAGACATCTCTTTATATTCATGCTAGTTAATTGAAAAATCCTATAACCAAGAGTAAGATCCTGAAAGATTGATGAAGGTTGTCAAAAGAGCAAGCAGACAGAGATCCGGATGCTGAGATAATTTTTTCTGTTCCCTTTTTTTACTTGCACCATGTTAAAATAAATATATCGTGAAGAAAGATGAATTTAGTGAAGAAAATATACATGAGAAGGCCTGCCAAATCTATAATGCATGGAGTTATGATTTCTTATCAGATCATTGGTGTTCAGATTCTCACCTTTCCATCTAATAGTTGTATGGACTAAAATCTTGGGGTCCCAGTTTTTGTAACTAAAATGGGGACAGTGTAATACCACAAATGATTGTTGTGAGGGTTTTATTAGAAATCACATTTACAGCATCTAGAATCATGCTTGGCACATAGTAAACAGTTAAGATATAGTAGATACTATTAGTGTCAGTCCTCTACAATACCTATGTAAAGAATTCACTTTTGGGCCAGCCCGGTGGTGCACTGCTACAGTGCGCCGCTTGGGAAGTGCGGCAGCGCTCCCGCCGAGGGTTGGCTCGGTGGCACACTGCTGTAGTGCGCTGCTTGGGAGCGTGGTGGTGCTCCCGCTGAGGGTTCGGATCCCACATACAGACCGGCCGCTCACTGGCTGAGTGAGGTGCGGGCACAACACCGAGGGTTGCGATCCTGTTGCCGGTCCCGGT
>NW_007733112.1:31219-32665 GCF_000696425.1 Galeopterus variegatus | reverse complement strand
AAAAAAAAAAAAAAAGAATTCACTTTTCCATAGTAAATAATCATTAAATATTCATTGGATGAAACAGTTTCTGGCACTAAAGAAAACACATTTTAAGTTATAGTCGTACTGGTAAACTTAACTCAGTCTCCTAGCCACAGACATTATCATGAACCAAAGACTTCTATAAGGAAATTTTCAATCTCCTGTTTAGCATGAAATTACCCTTCAAAGTCTCTCTGACAGTTGATCTCACCACCTTCCTCTGAGAATCCTGGTTACTAAAGCTGATTTCCTTCCTGAAATGGTATGTTTCATTGTGGGGCAGTCCTATGTAGGAGGACAGGTCCCCAGATGGCCTCAGCCAAGCCAGTTCTTCCCCCTCCCACTTGCAATTCTTGAAATAGCCACAGAATGTCCTGAGAATGTAACGTCCTGAGATAACGAGAATGTGTCTGAACAATCCGGGCTATATCCTCATTCCTCTCAGAACAGGATGTTCTACAACACTTCTGCTCAGCAAGTCCAGTGGTGCTAGGGTATGTAAACTCAGGTGGAGTGCTTTCGGGGTCCCTCAGCTGTGGAGCAATGTGGGGGGAAAGCAGACGAGACTGCACTTGCCTTGGGCAGCTTTCCTGAGCCTTGGGGGAACAGCTTGTCATGGATCCTAGGCTTCTGTTTATCCCTGGTGCAAAGCTGTGAACAATAAATCTGCTTTGGCAGATTTGTTGTGTAAATGTCCTGTCTTACCTGGCTCATGCAGTTGGTAGAGATATTGGTACTCTTTTTTGTTCCTCACAGCTGTCCTTATGGTGTTGGGACTGCTGTGACAGCTGGGTCTACAGTGAAAAATAAGTGTCCTACCCTTTTCTATTTTTTTCTGACCAACTGTTCTATTCCCTGTTATCAGCTTTTTTTATATTTAATATATTCATTTTAAAATAACCTTTTTATTTTAGAATGGTTTTAGATTTACAGAAAAAAATATAAAGATAGTACAGAGAGTTCCTGTGTATTCCCCTTTTCTTCTTGTTGTGATTTTTGTTATGGTTTCTTTCTAATTTGGTCTTGAGGTCTCTATGTTGAAAGTCACCATAAGCCAAGATAGCCACTTAATAGGAGAGCTCTGATGTGGGGTGGAGGGAAAGTTAGGCTCAGGTGTGTGTGTCAGGTGAGACACAATGAGGAAGTGAAATCAAAATGCATGAAACAGAAGAAATTTATTACTCACAGGTCCCAGAGAGGTTAGAGGTTCTTACAAGAGGCCAACAGGAAGTCCAGAGGTGGCATGGAGCTCAACCAGCATGTGGGGAGTGAGAGAAAGAGAAAGAGTTTATTAAGGTATATGGGCATTATAAAATAAATATATCGTGAAGAAAGATGAATTTAGTGAAGAAAATATACATGAGAAGGCCTGCCAAATCTATAATGCATGGAGTTATGATTTCTTATCAGATCATCTGCTGT
>NW_007733112.1:28144-30643 GCF_000696425.1 Galeopterus variegatus | reverse complement strand
TGATGAAAAGATTATCCATTTTCCATTGAATTGCCTTCACTACTTTGACAACATTCAGTTGACTGTATTTGTGGGGTCAATTTCTGGGCTCTCTCTTCCGTTCCACTCATATAGGTGTCTACTCTTTCACCAGCACCAAATTATGTTGCTCACTATTGCTTTATAATAATTCTTAAAGTTGGATAATGTCAGTGCTCCACGTCTGTTCTTCAATGTTGTGTTGATTATTCTGGGGTTTTTGCCTTTTCTACAAACTTAAGATTCAGGTTGTTAATACTGACAAAATTGCTTGCTGAGATTTTGATTGGAATTGTATGGATACTATGCATCAAGTTAGGAAGAACTGATAATAAATAATAAGAGGATACTTCAAAATATTTGTGGAGAATATAATTAAAAGATAATACAAATCTTCATGAACTTTCTAAAGACCCATCTTGAGGGCCGGCCCATGGCACACTTGGGAGAGTGTGGTGTTGGTGGTGGCACCAAGGCCATGGGTTTGGATCCCTGTATAGGGATGGCCCGTTAGCTCACTTGGGAGAGTGTGGTGCTGACAACACCAGGTCGGGGGTAAAGATCCCCTTACCGGTCACCTTTAAGAAAATAAAAAATTAAAAAAAATAAAGACCCATCTTGTCATGTCTTTCAAGGTGTCAACGCAGAATTTATCTTCATTTACTTATATCTTTATTGATTTCTTTCATCATGGTTTTGTAGTTTTCTGCATATAGACCTTGTACATAAGTTTTGTAGTTTTCTTCATATAGACCTTGTACATATTTTGTTAGATTTATATCTATTTCATTTTATGGTGCTAATGTAAGTGGTATTGTGTTTGTAATTTTAAATTTCCAATTGTTCATTGCTTGTACAGAGGAAACCAATTTACTTTTTATTTTCTTTATTTTTATTTTTTTCCTTTTTGTCTTTTTCGTGACAGGCAACGGATCGCAACCCTCAGTGTCGTGCCTGTACCGGACCGGGACCGGCATCGGGATCGCAACCCTCGGTGTCGCACCCGCACCTCGCTCAGCCAGTGAGCGGCCGGTCTGTATGTGGGATCCGAACCCTCGGCGGGAGCGCCACCACACTCCCAAGCGGTGCACCGTAGCAGTGCGCCACCGGGCCGGCCCCAATTTACTTTTTATATATTAACCTTGTATCCTGCAACCTTGGTATAATTGCTTATTATTTCTAGGTGTTTTTTAATTGATTCTAGGATTTTCTACATTGACAGTCATGTCATCTGTAAACACAGATTTTTATTTCTTCCTTCCCAGTCTACATAGCTTATATTTTCTTTTCTTAATACACTAGCTGAGACTTACTCTACAATGCTAAAAAGGAGTTGTGAGAGAGGCATCCGTGCCTTAGTCTCAATCTTAGGGGGAAAACTTCCAAATTCTCACCCCTAAGTGTGATGTTAGCTGTGGGCTGTTTTGTAGATGTTCTTTATCAAGTTGAAGAAGTTCCCTTCTATTTCCTATGGAAAGTTTTAATCATAAATGGGTGTTAGATTTTGTCAAATGCTTATTCTGTATCAATTGATATGATCATATGATTTTTATTCTTTAGGCTGTTAATGTGATGGATTACATTAATTGGTTTTCAAACGTTGAACTAGCCTTACATACCTGGAACATATCTCACTTGATTGTGGTGTACAATTCTTTTAATACATTGTTGAATTGGTCTGTAGACTTTTTTTTTCTTGTAATGTCTTGACTTAATTTTGGTATTGGGGCATGCCAGCTGAGTTAGGAAGTGTTCCCTCTGCTATTTTTTGGATAATTAATACTGTGTGCTGCTTTGACATCTGGTAAAATTGGAAGAGCTTTGAACAGCTTAACCACAAGTTACCTTCTATTCTAAAGATACCTGGGATTTGTTTTAATCAGGTATGGTAACATGCAACATAGACATGACTGTCATGAAGAAACTTTTTTATATTCACAGATTCCTAGAAACAGGAGGCATGGCCGCTCAGGTGCAGTGTTGGTCAGGAGATGAGGGAGAGAGGGGAAAATAGGGGAAAGAGCCTTTCTGGTGATTTCCGTGGGAAGAAACAGGTAATACAGGGTAAGCAGGTTTAGGATTTGCTATTGGAATAACTTCAGTGTGTTGGGGGGTGTGGCATGGTGGTAGGGGGGCATAGAGGCTGTCTTTTGTTGTCTGGTACCCAGCCCTGGGGTGATTATGGCAGGGAAATAGTAGCCCAGATTATAAGAGCTCAATAAAAGAGGTGTTTGGGGATGTGACCTCTGGATTGGTTGGTTTGCATAAGAAAGGGACACTTGCATATGAGTCCTTTACTGTCTCTAGAAATTGGCCAGCCATGGGAGGGATAGTCCCTCCAGGGTCATCAAGGCCCCAGATTTCAAAGCATCAAATACAGAAATTAGAAAACATGGTTATGAAGCCCTTTCCACTATGCTCCCTTGGATTAGGTCCACTAGCCTAAGATCCCTCCTTAACAGATGGACCAAATGCAGTTCC
>NW_007733112.1:25270-27563 GCF_000696425.1 Galeopterus variegatus | reverse complement strand
CCCTTGGATTAGGTCCACTAGCCTAAGATCCCTCCTTAACAGATGGACCAAATGCAGTTCCTGCTTATCCCTCAGTATCGAGTTGCTGTTTGCTTCCAGCTTGCTTTCAAACAATTATTAAAACAAGTGAATCACATCCTCACATGGGAACTGAGGCGTGCTCCACCCTCTTGACACTACGAAGCCTGTCTTCCACAGCCCTTGGTTGTTTACCGTGATCTCCAGTGCAACCCGTGCGTGTCCCTGCATGGCATGTGATGTACTCCTCCCTGGGACTGTTAGTATATTGAATTAATAAACTACTGTCTGTCTCATCTAACCAGTGTTGGGCATGGCATGTGATGTACTCCTCCCTGGGACTGTTAGTATATTGAATTAATAAACTACTGTCCGTCTCATCTAACCAGTGTTGGGTTGTCGGGAAAATATAGGAAAATGGTCAGGGCCCCTCAGATGTTCAGAATCTTGGCGAGCATTCGATGTAAATATGCACGTGTGCCCAGGTGTTCCTTGGTTACTGTTTAATGTAATTGCGCATGTGCACCCGGGTGTCCTGGGTTATGGACTTAAATATAAAGGACTGACGGCTCTGATACATGGTGCTTCTCTGGACACTCTGGGAGGCCACTAGGGTGGCTGCTCCTAGCTCTGAATAAAGCCTAATACTTTTTTACCCATGGTTCCCAGGACCTTTTCCTATCACCTAGCTTGTAGACCTTGACGTGAGGAGTTTGTGGCCCAGTCTGTACAACGGGCTCCAGGGATCTGTGAGCCCCAGCCCTAGCTTTACATGGGTGTTGTGTGTTTGATCATCTCCATAATGCTAGAGTGGAATCCCTCCCTCACCAATGGGATGAAGAGGAGGCAATCAAAACACTGCCCCTAAAAGAGTCAGGAAGGAATCTGTTACTGGATCTTCAACTGGAAGGAAAGTCTACGATACTGTGGAGGCCCCCACAAGACTGTGCTCCCCAGGTGTTTCTCACATTAGCACTAGTGAATTCAGCTGCCAGCAATAGGCCACAATTAGTGCTTAGGTATTGCTATCAGTTTATGGCTCCAGTGGCATGGGGAGGCTGCTACTGCTGCTGGAGGCTGTTGCTGCCATGGTCCCTGCGATGCCCCGAGAGGCTGCTGCCACTGCCGCTGCTGCTGCTGGATCTGTAAGCTGTTGCTGAGGAAGCTGAGGACTGAGCTCATGTTTTCTGCCAAGGGCCCCTGGGATATTTCCTAATGACCTAGCTCATGGACTTGCATGTGAGGGGCCTGGTGACCCAGCCTGGCATGTGAGGGGTCTGTGACCCAGTCTGTACAGTGGCTTTGAAGGGTCTGTGAGCCCTAGCCATACACTCCTTCTTGAAACTCTTGCCTTGATGAATTTCTAAAATACCATGATTATGTTTTTTCCTTTCTTAGTTCTGCCATTACCTGTTCTTTAAATGTTAGTGTTTTCTAGGTTCTACATTCAGTTTCCTTTCCTTATACTCTCCTTGGGTGATTTCTTCTGCTCACATGATTGTAATTAGCTCTTCAACTTTAATTATTCCTAAAATCACTTTCATCTTAACCATTTTTCCTGTGTTGAGATCTATTACACCACCATTCTGATGTTTCCATTTGAATGTCTAATATTTCAGATTTGACACATTCAAATATGAAATAAGCATTTATTTTCTACAATGACCACCCCAAACCTGATGTATTATTGTATTCCTATATCTCAGAAAGATTCTGCTAGGCATCAGTCATACAAATCATAACCGTTGACATTTTATTTCATTTTTTCATTGTCATATAGTCAGTCTTCATGTCTTTCAGTTCTGGAACATATGGAAAATGTATTTTCTGCTCTTCCAACCCACAGCCACTAATCTTGTCTCCCATGCTAGTCTCCTAAAACAGTGGTTCACAAACTTTACTGTGCATCAGCATCACCTGGAAGCCTTGCTAAAACACAGGTTGCTGGGATGAAGCCTGCAGTTTGTGATTCAGTAGGTTTGGAATGGGGCATGAAAATTTACATTTCTAACAAGTTGCCAAGTGTTTCTGATTTTGTTGGTTTGGGGACAGCATTTTGACAATTATTGGCCTAGTTTGTTTTAACAAACACATAATAAATCCCCTTGCTCTGTTCAAGACTTCTTCTAAGCTATATTTCACACTACTGTCTTAATTCTAAAACAGAAATCTGCTTAAAACTTATAATTGCTTTTCATGGCCTTTTGGGTCAATCAAGTACTGGGCACATGCTTAGTGTTCAGTGTTTGTATAAACAAAATAGGCATTATAGAAT
>NW_007733112.1:23934-24543 GCF_000696425.1 Galeopterus variegatus | reverse complement strand
CAAGTACTGGGCACATGCTTAGTGTTCAGTGTTTGTATAAACAAAATAGGCATTATAGAATGAGTGGGATTTGCATAGGAAGAGTTGATACATTTTATGCTGGCATGAGGGAGAGGGGAGAGGAGGGACAGGGTATATAGCATTAATTGCAATAACATTGTAAGGAAGCAAAGCCTTTCATGGAAATCAATTACTAAGTCATATATATGTATATATGTCATATATATAACTGACAGCTCAGTGTGGAAATCAGCTTGATTGGAGCTAAAGGATTATACTAAACTGTGATCTCTGCAAGGGCAGAGAAGCCCAGTATCTTTAACATTTTATTTTGCCTCAGTGTTAAAAAAATCTGGATTTACTTTCCCACTTTCACCCCATCTTGCATAGTTTGAATATTTGTTTTAGCATTCCTCCATGCAGCTTTTTAGAAGTCAAGAAATATATATTTGTAGAGTATGTCTACTTCTTCACTTTGTATGTAGAAAACTTTCATTAAAATTAGCTCAACGACTTTATTTAGCTTGCCACCACAGTCAGGAATGTATTTGCTATATCCCCAGAGTCTTAATATTATTATTTTTTTATGAAAAGAGCTGTGGTTTTTTT
>NW_007733112.1:19844-22553 GCF_000696425.1 Galeopterus variegatus | reverse complement strand
ACACACTCTCTGAATAAGAAATCATCCTTTCAATCGAATAAATTACATGCAATTAAAAAACTCACCACTTTTTCTTCACTTTGCAGGGGACCTTTTAAACATTATCAGACCAACCCTTTTCCGAGCATCTGGAAACATTGTCCTAGATAAGTTAGCAGCCTCCAGGAAAGAAAGTTAAAATAACCTTTGCTTTCTTTACTCTTTATTTTAATTTGAAATTTTAAAGCTTTGATTTTCATGTATGTCATAGCAGCCTATTTTCGTTCAATTAAGCATTTCCTTTCCTGTTTTTCTCTGTTCTGCTCCAGGGGAACCATTGTAACTGCTAAGAATTCATGGCATTAGATCAGATGGTTCTTTCTTTCTGTCCTTTATCTAGTGGCAGGTTTAAAAGCCTTTGATGATTCAGCTCTATAATATTTAAAGTTCTACTTCAAATCCTTCAAACTTGGGGTTTTAGGAAATAGCTAGCTGTGTGGGAAGGAAAGAGAAGAGTCTATTAAAATCTGCAATCCTCTTAGTGACCCATTCACTGAGTCTCTCAAAAAATCTGTTCAAGTTTTTCCCTCTGCTGAAAACAAAGGAAAAAGTAAATGGGAAACTAAAACCCTACCAAGACAGATCTAAGAAGAGCCCACCTGGAAATAAGCCTTATTAAGAGAGAATACTGTAGGGGCTACTTATTTTGCACATTCTGAGTACCAGAATCTTATACCTAATAGCCGAGTGGGGTCCAGCAAGTTCAGGCAACTCTCCTTTGCAGTACTGGAAGGGGCTCTTTCATTTAGGATTCTATGAATATGGGAAAATGACTAAGCTACTTTCCTTACTGAGAGCTGCATACTGTTTGCATACATAAAGCAAACTTTCAAGGGTATACAAGAGTGTGAAATCAGTTTCCTCTTCACTCATTAATTACTGAAAACTTTGAACAGGTGTAGCCCAGGGGATACTTCTGTTCCAGTCCACACTTCCTACTGTGTGTACCATTATTATCCTTCATCCAGTTCAGTCAGACCTACTCCATTAAATATTGTGGGNGTGTGTACCATTATTATCCTTCATCCAGTTCAGTCAGACCTACTCCATTAAATATTGTGGGTTTTTTGTTTGTTTGTTTTTTTCTTACATATACTTAGTCAGAGACTAGCTATTAGGAACTGACTCTTAAGTAACTGGTTTCTGCAGAAAGCTTTGCTTCTTTTCAACATTCTTGCTTATTGTTAGTTGGGCCTGTATAATATCCAGATGTCAGTATCTCTCAGCTGAGCATTTTAAGTGTTTCTTCTTTGAGGATGTATTCTTCTACACACTAAAGCAATAGTTTGTGAGGAGGGACGGTTAAATCCCTTTTGCAGAAAGAATGACTTTCTGTTTGAATGAAGGCTGGAAACACATTTACCCATTTCTGTAGGAGCATAATTTTATCTCTGTAGTACCATTAAATGTCTCTCCTCCAGTCTACCCTCAGCACCTCAAAAATAGTAGTGGTAGTAATTATAATAACAGAAAACATTTCTGTAGTACTTCCTATGTGCCACTACTCTAATGCTTTGTTTTTATTAATTAATTTAATATCTAAGTAATCCTTTGGGTTACGTACTATTATGCTCATATATAGAAGAGGAAACTGAGGCATACAGAGTTTAAACTCAAGGTCACCTAAATAGTGATAGAGCTGAGATTATGAGTATAGGCAGTCTAGTCTAGGCTTTGGTTCTTAAACCACTACTCTTTATAGTGAGAAACTAAACCAGACTCATTGATTTTCAATTACTTTATGGCCAAAAATCATGCTTGTTACATATTGTATTAGGATTCTCCAGAAAAGTGGAACAAATAGGATAGATAGATAGAGGCAGGTGGATTATTGAGAAGGGATTTATTACTGGAATTGGCTTACATGTCCACAGAAACTGAGAAGTCCCATTCTAGGCTGTCTGCAAATTGGAGACCCAGGCTTGCCAGTAGGTAGCATGGCTTAGTTCAAACCTGAAAGCCTCAGAACCAGGTAATTCTCAGTCTGAGGCCAAATGACTAAGAATTTGAGGAGCTGCTGGTGCAAGTCTGGGAGTCCAAAGGCTGAAGAACGTGGAGTTCTGATGTCCAAGGGCAGGAGAAAAAGGGTATCCCAGCTCTAGGAGAGACAGCCAATTTGCCTTTCCTCTGCCCTTTTGTTCTATCAGGGCTCCCAGTGGATGGGATGGTGCCCACTCACACTGAGGGTGAATCTTCCTCACTCAGTCCACCAACTCACATGCCAATCTCCTCTGGAAACACCATCACAGACATACCCAGAATATGCTTTACGAGCTATCTAGGTATTCTTTAATCCAGTCAAGTTGACACCTAAAATTAACCGTCACACAGATTTTTGCAGACTGTGAACTTGGAACCAAGACGTATTATGATAGATTAATAACCAGCTTGCAAAATCTCTGGGGACCCTGGGGAGGCAGAGTTTAGAGAACAGATTTCAAATCAGACATGTAAAGAATCATGTGTGTCACTTACTGAATGAGACTGTGGGAAAGTTTCTCAATCTCTCTAATCTGTTTTCTCATAGTTATACAGAATAAAACCATTTCTCAGGGTGTTATGAACTGGAGTACAAAGACAGAATGGCAGCCGAATAGCTAAATTAATGGTGGATTTGAACTTCCAGGCTGTCCTTTGTAATATGTTTATTTAACCTATATATATATATCA
>NW_007733112.1:14808-18325 GCF_000696425.1 Galeopterus variegatus | reverse complement strand
AACATGTAGGATTGATCAAGTAGGAATTTGGGGCTTCTCAAGAAAATTCATGACCTAGGCTCACTATGACTATACCACACTGCAACTGATGTCATCGTTCCATTATCATATCACTTCACAATGATGGATGAGCTAAGCTCGTATTGAATCTTAGGTAGAGAGAGAGGCTGTGGATAAAACTGAAAAGGGATTTTCTGCTTGGCTTGTTAATGAAATGTCTGAAAGCATTTTCCACAACAACAAAATACTGCAGTCTGGTAACACAGACAAATTCCAGCAGAGTGATTAAATTCCACCTAATTAAAAATTCTTTCTGTAGTTTCAGATTCTCTTTGTTTATGATACTCTTTACCTTCTTCCCTAAATTGTTGTTTACTATGTTTTCCTGCTGCTAATTTCTTTACTGAATTTCTCCCTGGAGGTAGTTGTATACTGATAATGGTTAAAATAATTCTATATGTAAAGTATGAATGGGATATGTAAATATTTGTATTATAACTCTGGAATAAATCTAAATTAAAATGTATAAATTTATTGTTTTTAGAACTCCTCTCAAATGTCTCACAGTCAAAACTCCTTTNGATTTTGCCCATTTGAGCTGAGAAGTAATTAGTGATATGGGATAGAGGCCAAGCATATTGAGAACTTGAAAATGTGTTCCACTTATGTAGTGATATACCCATTTTGAATTTAGTTGTAATTTCTGTACATTTTGTGAATTTTCTTTGGTTCTGTTACAATCTTAATATTAATAACTTGTTTTTCTGATATATTAATTTAAAAATAATGACCATATTTTACATAAATGCAAATTGTAATTGTATGAGTTAAAGAAACACCTAAGCCACTTAGATATGTATATATCACTATTATTATGAGGGTACTTAAAAAGTTTGATGAAATATAAAAGATAATACGAATCTTTCCATGAGGTATTCTCATATATTTTTGCATGACAGCCTAATCTGACTTTTCTCTCTTACACAGTAACTGAGCCAGAGCGGTATGGAGACACATTCTAGCCTCAGGATATCATGATATTAACAGCCAGCAGAGATGGCTTAATGGGTTACTTCTTGTCTTCAAAACCTTAGTGTTATTGCAGGTCTCTAAGTGGCTTCAGGGTCATCTGATTTTCNTGTCTTCAAAACCTTAGTGTTATTGCAGGTCTCTAAGTGGCTTCAGGGTCATCTGATTTTCTTTCCTGATGTAGAAGAACTCAAATGATGACCTAATTCTATCTTTCAGTCCTCCAAGATATACAAATGTGTTGCCTCCTTAGGCAAATTTTTCTGAAGTTTAACCACCCTGAAAGTGGAATAAATACATTATCCAATGTGTATGAGGGTACTTCAATACAAATCTTTCCATGAGCTTTTTGAAGACCCCTCATAATCTCGTCCTTTGTCTTAGTCAGGTCGGCAAATTAGCTAATTGTCGGCAAATTAGCTATTTGTTACTTGTGTGTCCACGTCTAATGTGTTGACTGGCATGGGTCATTGAGCAATCACAGAATCTGAGAACTGGGGATGTTAGAGATCAACTGTTCTGGATACTACGTGAAAGGGAGTCATCAGGCCTGAAAGAAGCTGCAAGGAAGGAACATGATGGAAAGAAGTGGTCACGAACTCATCAGTCTGTCTTGCTTATAGTTATTGCCATTTTATAAGTGTATGTTCTTGGAACTGTCTGCTGCTAATGGTGAGTCATTCTTGCAAAAAAAAAAGTGACAAGTTTATACTTGTAAAATATATTACACAAAACTTATGAGAGGCGTTCCAAGAAATATAAGTGGTGTTCCAAGAAACAAGTTCTGAAAGCAAAATAAGTCATTAAATTGGCAATTTTGACATGTGATTCTATTTAGTGCTATTCAGCCTTGCTAGGATATCCAAATACTATGTTTTTTGAATACTGCTCAATAATATTCACTATCATTTTCCAGTGTTTGAATATGTGCTATAGGCGATTTACAGACTACAATTTAATAAAAACACAGAGGAAACGCAAAGAGAAAGATGTGAATGTTGTTGTGGAATGCTGTAAATAAAACTGGTAATTGATTTAAAATATGAATTAGTAAAACCAAATTGACTTCAATGGTGAAAGCAAAATCAGTGCAAGGAGACAAAATATTTTCATCTGTAAGGAAATGAGCTTATATGAAATAACCTATATCCTAATACCCAACTTGAAGATGCTTTTGGAAGCATTGTGAAACTGGTAAAGGGCCACGAAATTGATTACATTGTGTAATGATGAATGTACTAATTATCCTGATTTGAGCATCACATATTGTACACAGGTATGGATAGTCAATGCTGTACTCCACAGATATGTACAATCAATTATGTTTCAAAAAATAAATAAAAACAAAAAAATTTGATTGAGGTAAATGCAAAATGAAAGAAAGTGTTCTATATCTGGAATATTTGTTATGAAACAAAGATGAAGACTATTAAGGAAATTAATGCTTTGTAAACTTTAACATTTTACTTTAAGAATAATAACTTTAAATATTTGTTTTTTGGTGTCTGGCTGGTACAATAACTTTAAACATTAAAGATGAAATATTTCTCGTATTATCTTTCAATTTTTAAATAATTTTATTTATTTTTTACAATGTAAACTTAAGGTTTTCTATTTTCAAATGCCTATATGGTAGAGATCATTTTAGTATATTATTGAAATGTATAATCTTACCACAATATTTTGTATTATAATAAAGATAAAAACCATGCATTCATTATTATAACTTTTTTTAAAAACAGAAAACCTATGAAAATTTTAGTGTAATCCTATCATAGAAAATGATTTGCTTCTTACTATTATGGTCACACATTATTTCAGTGTTTAAAAATATTTAAGTAATATATTGTGAAAATACAGACTAACTGATGGTTTCAGGAATTTGAAAATTATCAAAATTTTGATTTCTAGTTCTCGATCACAAAGATTGGTATCAAGCTGGAATTTGAAAATATTATTAGACAGTAGTCTAATAATTTACAAAGTTTTACCTATTTTATTTTTGGTAGCTTTCTTTGGCAATAGAAACTCTGGCATCAATGGGCTAAAAAGATATGCACACACATACATGTGTGCACATACATACACATACAAGAAGGAGAAAATACATGTATTGTGAAAAGTTGTGTTCCGAATTTCCTTTTTTTTTTTAAAAAAAAAAGGTGACTGGTAAGGGGATCTTAACCCTTGACTAGGTGTTGTTAGCACCACGCTCTCCCAAGTGAGCTAACCGGCCATCCCTATATAGGGATCAGAACCCATGGCCTCGGTGTTATCAGCACTGCACTCTCCCAAGTGAGCCATGGGCCGGCCCCTGAATTTCCATTTTTTGATAAAGTTGTTTATTATCAAGTAACTTAAACAAATGTTTGCTGAATTTTTTTTTTACCCACTATAGGTGATGTCATCAATCATATGAAAACCAGAATTATCAGTAACTATTTCAAAAATTAATATTAGTGAATATTATTTTGTCTTAAAATGTTAT
>NW_007733112.1:11222-14142 GCF_000696425.1 Galeopterus variegatus | reverse complement strand
ATTTTTTTTTTACCCACTATAGGTGATGTCATCAATCATATGAAAACCAGAATTATCAGTAACTATTTCAAAAATTAATATTAGTGAATATTATTTTGTCTTAAAATGTTATGAAATTCTGATACGTTACAGTATGGATTAACTCTAAATGTATTATACTAAGCAAAATAAACCATGCATAAAATGACAAATGTTGTATAATTCCACTTAATGAGTTACCTAAAAAGATAAATTCATAGTGACAGAAAGTAGAATAAAAGCTCCCAGGGTCTGGGGGGAAGGGGAATGGGGAGTTATTGTTTAATAGGTATAAAATTTCTGTTTGGGATGACAAAGAAAGATCTGGAAATGGATAGTGGTTATGATTGCAGAACATTGTGAGTGTACTTAATGCCACTGAGTGTACGCCAGAAAATGGTTGAAGTGGTAAATTTGATGCTATAGTATTTAACTATGACAAAAATCAACCCCCAAATTAGTACTGTATTAGTTTACAAAGTTGGACCAAAAGATGATGATTTAACACATGCAGCTGAAGAAGGTGCGCTTCTGTATCAGTTTGTGAAGCATGACTTTTTATTTAGATCAATTGATTGTTGTAAATTAATTTTGCTGTTGTTGATTCTAAGATTTCTTGTGTATATATGAAGAGAGAAGGGGTAGCTGTTAGCATGATGCTTCCATAGTAGAAGAACTTTATACACATTTAAACATACACATATATCGCTTACGTAGTAGAAGTTTCTATAGACGTATATGTATCATCAAACTTCAGATAGGAAAGTTAGCAACATTCCAATAATGATTTGATTTCTTTTTAATCCAGTACATAAAATTTAAAGAAAATTTTGGAATTTCATTCTGTTGAAAATGAAATACTGCATTATTTTAAGCACCTTTGCTAATTCACTTATATAGGTGTACATTGAAGATGTATTTGTTTTCATGGTGATAATATGACTGCAAATCTTTTGTAATACAATGTATGGCAGAAAATAGTTTCTTCATAAATTCAAAAACTCATGGAGCAGACATGTACAGAAAATTTGTTATGGACCATGCATAATTTATAATCCAAACAAGCTACAATATTCTATTATTTAAAATAGGAGCCATGATTATCCAAATTTACAAATGTCCTAACATAAACAGAGAATATCAACTATGAAATTTTTGTGTAAAATGTGGTATTGAACACACACACAAATATATCATTATAGTAATCTTGCAGCCCAACAACTCAACTTTAGAAATGTTTGAGCCTATAAGGAACAATTTTGTAAACCATTCTTATTGTCCTACAATTGTATTGATTTTTGGTGTAGCCAGTTTCTCTAATATTTAGTTTCATGATGTTAAAAACAATTGAAAGTTATTAATCACAGTATAAGAGTAGAATTTCAACCTTTGAAGCTTTTGAAGGAATGGCAATCATTGAAGACAAAGTAGGCAAACATGTACACACTGAAATTTGTGTCTACAAAAGACAGTTATCAAATTAAATGATGAAAATGTAAATTTTGTACATGATTTAATTTTAAAATTCTGTAAATGTATTTTAGAATATCTTATCTGGTGGGAAGAATCTTTTGATGGAGCTTCTTGTTTTACTTGTATAAATTTATATTCCATATCATAATAAAAGGAAATTGAAAAGATTAATAATTTTGGAGGATCCAAATTTGGTGAATATTTGAAAGGATAATAAAAAGAGTCAATTTATTACAAGTTTTACTTGTAAAAATATTTGTTGAGCATTGTTACTTTGAATAGAGGCAGAAGATAATACTTATAAAATACTTGTGTGGAAATATTTCTACATTTAAATATGAAAAACAAAATTCAGAGGATCTTGCATTTAACAGAATTTGTTCCAAATATACCATATCCCTCAGCACTCATAGACAGAATATATTTCCTCATATATTTTCTCAAATATGCCATACATGGAAAGCCAATTGAAGATATCAAGAATTTCAAATTTATTGGACACAAAATGTAATTTTCAGGATAAACCTAGGTAATTTTATGAAAAATTAAATCAAGTCAGTACTGAAAAAACATGTTTTAAAAATAATAGCAGTTATATACAATAAGATAAAGTAGATGAGGAACTGGTTAATTATGTGATGATATAATAAGAGTAATTATAGTGCTTATGTTTTTTTTTAATGCTCAAGTAATCATTATAAAACTTTCATTTTGCTGTAAAGGACACATATATACACATATAACATATTAATTTTATTTTTTAGAAATTTTATTTTTACAAATATTTTTTTCTGAAATAGTTTTCTATTTTCTAGGTCTACCACTATAAATTAAACCAATTTTACTAAAAAAAAAGTAATAATAATTTAAATTATATGAATTACTTTAATGGCTTTTTTAAAATTCTCAAAATTATTGCAATTTGAACAAAAATTCATTTGGACAAAAAATAATTAGATAGGTGATAATATTATAAACACCATTTTAGATAAGAGGAAATGAAGCCTTGAGGGGTTAAGTAACTTTCGCAAAGTCATATAACTAATAAGTGCCAAAGTTATCGCTAAAAAAACTTTGAAAAATGTGGTAAGAACTATTAACCTATTAAATGTCTCCACTGGGGTGGGGAGCATATTTGGTTCATGGCATGCATTATTTATTTCTCATGAGAGTCCTATGAAGTAGCTTATTGTTATTTTTATCCTTATTTTATAGACAAGAAAATTGAGACATTGAAATAACATAATATGCCCAAGGTCAACATCTAGTAAGTGAAAACAATGGGATTTCATGCTTCTTTCTGACTTCATGCTCTTGGCTCTCACTCAATCTTAATGTAGATTTTAAAGGATTCTTAGGAAAACATTAGATAACCCAGAAAAAGAGCAATAATCGCCACCTTAAAGATAAAAAAAGCAAACAAAAAAAA
>NW_007733112.1:9764-10545 GCF_000696425.1 Galeopterus variegatus | reverse complement strand
AAAAAAAACAAGGTTAAGCTAATCTGATAGAACAAAGGATGGTCAGTACTACCAGCACATTAAGAAAAATGGGTTTTAAGCAGACAAATTTGAGCAAAAATCCCAGATCTACAACCTACGAGTTGGGCAAACTTGAGGTTTGTTGTTATGGTCTATAAGTTTCAATGTCTATCCTTATCAGCAAAATGACAAAAATAATACCTATCATAAAGAGTGGTTTGAGAATAAGGTAAAGTACCACTTTAAAAAGTATAGAGTAATGCTTTGACCATCATAAGTACTCAGTAAATGTTATCTGTTATTATTATTATTTTTCTCACTACTGATAAAATGCAGCAGTAGTTCTTTGAGAAGTAATGCCACAGAACCTACCTGCATCACCTTTTGAATAAGATTTTGCTGCTTATATGGCTTAAACTTTGGAAACAACTTTCAAAATAAATATTTGGATCACTTGATTAGCAGATAAGTTTGTGAAAGACATTAGTGCTTTAAGAGATTGGCTAAGCCAGCTATGATTTTTATCAAATTCTTCTTAAAATTAGGGAGATTCCACCCATTACTACATTATCCTACTTTTAATCAGTGGATGGAACCAGGAAACCAAGATGGAATAGTTTGTCCCTAGATAGAATCATTTCAAATGTTTTCATTTTGGTGATGAAGTTATTTAGCATTATATTTGGTGGGAGTTGGGGGAGGGGTGACTTTGGCTATTGAATCTTATTAATGGCATCAAAGTTAATGTTTTTGTAATTGTCTTTCAAGGGAATAAATGTCA
>NW_007733112.1:8615-9529 GCF_000696425.1 Galeopterus variegatus | reverse complement strand
TAAAGATCTGCCATTTTGATGGAAATGTGAATTTTAGCAAGACTTTTATTTTTTTTGAGCCTCGGTTTCATTATCTGATAACAAAAGTGATGTTCGGTAGGTCAAATTCAGTAAAAAGTGCAATAAAAATACAGTTTGTAAGCTGAAGAACTTTCTAAGTGATTATGCCATGTAAATTCTTGTATTATATGAGACACAAACATAAGTGTTTTGTATTTCTAATACTCGTGGACAGCATTATATGTAGAATCATTGCAAAGATTAACTAGCTTAACCTGCTAAGTAGCCAGAGGTGAATTTTTATTCACTTGGTTCAGGAATGTATGTATATTGAACACTGGCTATGGACCAGAGTGTGTTATAATGGCGAGTGAAACAGAAAATATTCCTGCTTCATGGAGTTTATTGTTCACTAGAAGAGCTGGACATAAACACATATATGATTATATAGTTAAACATTGTGTTAACTTCTATGAAGTAAATTAACTGGATTCTTTGAGAAAGAATAATATCTGAGGAGTTGTAGGTAACTTGGATCGGAAAGTTGGAGGGTACACTACTTGAACTGAACCCTGATAGATGATCTGATTTTAGCCACATAAAGCCTCTTAATTAAGGGAAGTGAAGGAACTGTCTAGACAGAAGAAATAACAGATGTAAAACTTGAGGCAGGCAAGATCTTGTTGATTTCTAGGAACTGAAATTGGTTTAATGAGATTGCAAGGCAGAAATGTAAGATGAGTTTGAAGATCGTGGCAAAAGCCATATCATGCAGAGCTTGGGGCCATGTTAAAGAGGTTGAATTTTATTCTAAGTGAAATAGAGAGCCATTGAAAGAGATACAATAGGAAAGAATTAGTGTTCCATATTGGACAAGTTGGTTTTTCGTGACCCTGAATCATGTAAGTGACTGA
>NW_007733112.1:3585-7319 GCF_000696425.1 Galeopterus variegatus | reverse complement strand
AATTAGTGTTCCATATTGGACAAGTTGGTTTTTCGTGACCCTGAATCATGTAAGTGACTGATTCAAATAGCTGGACATGGATCTGTGACTCTGAGGGTCAGGACTGGCAATATCAGTTTGAGAGTCATCAGCACAGAATGTCTTTAAGTTACAGGAATGAATGAGACTTCCCAGAGAAAGAGTCTAAGATGAGAAAGTGCTATGTCTGAGTCCAAGGAACTCCAACATTAAGAATTTTATTTTATTTTTTATTTTTTGTTATACATGCATGTGGGGTACAATGTTGATTTTCAATAATTGTGTAGAATGTGTGGTGGTTAGATTAGTATAGGTAGCTTATTCATCATTACAATACACAATCATTCTTTGTGTCCATTGACCAATTCCTCATTAGCCCCCCTCCCACTCCTCTTCGCCTCCCCTTTTCCACCTCTAGTTTTCTTAAAGTTCAATGTATTACTATGATTGTTGTTTCATTCTTTCTTTCTCTCTGTCTCTCTTTATTGTTCATTTATTTATGGATTCAGCTCTTAGTTATGAGTGAGAACATGCAGTATTTCTTTTTTCTGTACCTGGGTTATTTTACTTAGGATAATTTTCTCCAGGCTCATCCACATTGCTGCAAATAGTAGAATTTCGTTCATTTTTATGGCTGAGTAGTATTCCATTGTGTATATATACCACGATTTTGTTATCCAGTCATCCACTGATGGACATTTAGGTTGGTTGCATTGCCTAGCTATTGTAAATAGAGCTGCAATAAAAATGGGAGTGCCAGTATCCCTTCAAAATAGAACTGCAATAAACATGGGAGTGCAGGTATGCCTTCGACCTGATGTTTTCCAATCCTCCGGATATATCCCCAGGAGTTGGATTTCTGGATCATGTAGAAGTTCTATCTGTAGTTGTTTAAGGATCCTCCATACTGTTCTCCATAATGGCTGTACTAATTTACAGTCCCACCAACAGTGCAGGGGGGTTCCTCTCTCTCCACATCCTTGCCAGCATTTGTTATTCTCTGTCTTTTTTATAATAGCCAGTCTGATTGAGGTGCAGTGATATCTCAGAGTGGTTTTGATTTGCATTTCCCTGATGATTAGTGACACTGAGCATTTTTATGTCTTGGCCATTTGTATGTCTTCCCTTGAGAAATATCTATTCAGCTCCTTTGCCCATTTTTTATTGGATTATTTGGTTTTTTGCTGTAAAGTTGTTTGAGCTCTTTGTTTATGTTAATGTTAATCCCTTGTCAGGTGCATTTTTTGTAAATATTTTCTCCCATTCTGTAGGATGTCTTTTCACTCTGTTGTTTCCTTTGCTGTGTAGAAGCTTTCTAGTTTGATGTAGTCCCATTTGTTTATTTTTTCTTTGTTGCTCATGCTTTTGGGATGTAATCCCGTTTGTTTATTTTTTCTTTTGTTGCCTATGCTTTTGGGGTGTTATTCACAAAGTCATTGCCAAGTCCTAAATTGTAGTGCGTTTCCCCTACATTTTTTTTCTAGGAGTTTTAAAGTTTCAGGCCTTATATTTAGGTCTCTAATCCATTTTGAGTTGATTTTGGTATATGGTGAAAGATATGGATCAAGTTTTTTTCTTCTACAAATGGATATCCAGTTTTTCCAACACCATTTTTTGAAAGGGCAGTCTTTCCCCCAATGTGTGTTCTTGGTGCCTTTGTTAAAGATCAGTTGGCTGTAAATATGTGGATTGATTTCTGAGTTTTGTATTCTGTTTCATTGGTCCATGTGTATGTTTTTATGCCACTACCATGCTGTTTTTCTTACTACAGACTTGTAATATAGTTTGAAGTCAGGAAATGTAATGCCTCCAGCTTTATGTTTTTTTGCTCAGGATTGCTTTGGCTATTTGTGGTCTTTTGTTTCTCCATAAGAATTTTTTTAAAAAAGTAGCTAGCAAAGGAAACAAAGAGTTGCCAAAGAAATAGAAGAAAATGTGGTATCAGAGAGTCCATGAAGCCTGTGTTTTGAGAAATAGTGGCCAACTGAATCAAATGCTTAAAAGCTAGTACGGAGGTCAGTGTTAACTTTAGCAAGATTGGGTTAGGTGGAATGTTGCAGGAAGATGACAGATATTTGAGGCTAAAAGGCAAACTGGAAGTTCAGCCAGGGCAAGAAGAAAATTCTTCCTCTTGGATAAGAACAGAAAGAGAAACATAGAGCAGTAACTGTTGGGAGATGAAATACTTCTATTTTTTTTAAAGATCAGGAATATTAAAATGTGCTTATATGTTAATAGAAATAATCCAATTGAGAGGGCAGGTTTAAGATGAAAGAGAGAGAAAGGATAACCAAAGAAGTGAATTCTTTGAGAAGGCAAGAGAGCCTGGGACTCTCTGTTAGAAGAGGTTAGTGGTCATAAATATATTCTGATACAAATCTCCTCAGTTNATTCTGTAGGATGTCTTTTCACTCTGTTGTTTCCTTTGCTGTGTAGAAGCTTTCTAGTTTGCTGTAATCCCATTTGTTTATTTTTTCTTTTGTTGCCTATGCTTTTGGGGTGTTATTCATAAAGTCATTGCCAAGTCCTAAATTGTAGTGCGTTTCCTCTACATTTTTTTTCTAGGAGTTTTAAAGTTTCAGGCCTTATATTTAGGTCTCTAATCCATTTTGAGTTGATTTTGGTATATGGTGAAAGATATGGATCAAGTTTTGTTCTTCTACAAATGGATATCCAGTTTTTCCAACACCATTTTTTGAAAGGGCAGTCTTTCCTCCAATGTGTGTTCTTGGTGCCTTTGTTAAAGATCAGTTGGCTGTAAATATGTGGATTGATTTCTGAGTTTTCTATTCTGTTTCATTGGTCCATGTGTCTGTTTTTATGCCACTACCATGCTGTTTTTCTTACTACAGACTTGTAATATAGTTTGAAGTCAGGAAGTGTAATGCCTCCAGCTTTATGTTTTTTTGCTCAGGATTGCTTTGGCTATTTGTGGTCTTTTGTTTTTCCATAAGAATTTTTTTAAAAAAGTAGCTAGCAAAGGAAACAAAGAGTTGTCAAAGAAATAGGAGAAAATGTGGTATCAGAGAGTCCATGAAGCCTGTGTTTTGAGAAATAGTGGCCAACTGAATCAAATGCTTAAAAGCTAGTACGGAGGTCAGTGTTAACTTTAGCAAGATTGGGTTAGGTGGAATGTTGCAGGAAGATGACAGATATTTGAGGCTAAAAGGCAAACTGGAAGTTTAGCCAGGGCAAGAAGAAAATTCTTCCTCTTGGATAAGAACAGAAAGAGAAACAGAGAGCAGTAACTGTTGGGAGATGAAATACTTCTATTCTTTTTTTTAAAGATCAGGAATATTAAAATGTGCTTATATGTGGGCCGGCCCGGTGGCGCACTGCTACAGTGCGCCGCTTGGGAAGCGTGGTGGCGCTCCCGCCGAGGGTTTGGATCCCACATACAGACCGGTTCCCGCTCACTGGCTGAGCGAGGTACGGGTGCGACACTGAGGGTTGCGATCCCGTTGCCGGTCCCAGTCCGGTACGGGCACGACACTGAGGGTTGCGATCCGTTGCCGGACACGAAAAAAGACAAAAAGGAAAAAAAAAAAGTGCTTATATGTTAATAGAAATAATCCAATTGAGAGGGCAGGTTTAAGATGAAAGAGAGAGAAAGGATAACCAAAGAAGTGAATTCCTTGAGAAGGCAAGAGAGCCTGGACTCTCTGTTAGAAGAGGTTAGTGGTCATAAATATATTCTGATACAAATCTCCTCAGTT
>NW_007733112.1:2481-3166 GCF_000696425.1 Galeopterus variegatus | reverse complement strand
TAAAACTCTGTCTTGCAAACATCTTTTAAAATTTTTTTTCTGAGTTGGCCCTCATACAAAGTTGTTAGCTCATTACTGAAACAGATGGCATGGTGGCTTTAAGAACAATTGTAGGTTCAGAGGATAAGTGGGCAATGGCTTTGGGGCAGCCGTGTCCACTTTCACCATCTCTAATGGTAAAGGCCAAGTAAAGTGTGTTGCTTCTGGAAATCTCCTTGTGATTTGATATCATTCATGTTTGCTTGGTCTGCTGGGTGAAAGATGTTCCAAATTTGCTTTAAGAAGTTTAAAAATATGAGTCTAAATATGAATATGTTAGCTTAGGGCATACATGTAAAGGGACTAATTTCTGAACATTTTTGGAGATAACATTTCCCTGCTGGCAATTTACTCTCTTAAGATATACATTCAATTGATTTTTTTAGATGAACTATCCAGTTACCCTACTACACACACACACTCTCACACACACATTTCTCCTGCAAGGCTCTCTCCTATCTATCTATAAAAATCCATCAGCAAGTATCATTCTCCCATCTCAGCCCTGACTGAATTCCACCTCAGCCACCATTACCTTCTTGTCCTTTGAGGTGGCAGCACACAGTAGTGGCTGTGAGGATTAATACAACAGGGCAGACCTCTTCATGTAACTAGCCTTTCCTAATGTCTATTATTTAATTGGATG
>NW_007733112.1:0-453 GCF_000696425.1 Galeopterus variegatus | reverse complement strand
TTGTCTATCTTAGGTTATTTATTTTTTAGCACTATAATATATGTTTAAATAAAGGAGATATGGATAATGAGTTTAAGTGTGATTTGAGTCTGTTTTAACTACTATAGTGGAGATATGTAATGTTGAACACCACGAACACATTCCTGATTCCATCAGAATCAATTTAAAATAAAGTGCAGTAAATCTGTTAATTACAGTACAGTGGAGACACTGGGCTGCAAGTTAGAAGACCAGAATTGTAGTCATGACTGTACCACAGATAATTGCATTATCTCAAACAACTCATTCCAGCTCCTCGGGCCTCAGATACACTGCATCTGTGTAATAAAGCCGCTGGATTATGTGGTGTCTAGGGTTCCTTCCAGGATGAAGATTCACTATCTTAAAAAAAAATATGCTTTTATAATTCAAATTACATTTCAATTTGCTCTGTATATATGTTTATGTGTGTAT
>NW_007733111.1:109835-117302 GCF_000696425.1 Galeopterus variegatus | reverse complement strand
AGGCACAGAAAGAGAAATACCACATGTTCTCACTTATTGGTGGGAGATAAAAATAAATAAAGAAATTCACACACACACGAAAAAAAACCCGGGGGGACGGGGGGGGGAAGAAGACATAACAACTACAATTCCTTGAAGTTGATACGAGAAGCAAACAGAAAGGACATTGTTGGGTGGGAGGGGGGAGAGGGAAGAGGGAGGGATGTTTTGGTAATGGGCCACAATAATTAACCTCATTGTATATCAACAAAATAAAATTTAAAAAAATAAAATAAAAAATAAAAATATCCTTGTCTGTGTGTGTGTGTGTGTGTGTGTGTGTGTTTTCTTCTGCCATAGTAGTCTTGTCTTTTAATTACCTGAGAGTCTTATTTACTTGAATAGTTTAACGTTGGTCAGAGATCAAACCAAAAGTATAGAGACATGGAGTAGCATCTCTTTTGAATTGAGTTAAATACTTCAGTATAAATTGAAACAAAGGACTAAGCTCTTATGTCCAGGAAACCAACAAATGTTTGAAATACAGTACTATCATAGTTTACAGCTGCATCCAATCTTTTACATTAGCCATTTTAATTGATATTTACATGAGCCTAGACCAACATCATGCTGATAGTATCTGTCTTGACTAACACATTCAGGCATTTTTGCCTACTGTTTACAGCAATGATTATGAAGTGTTAATTTTGTGGAAAAGATTCTTGGGAAGGAGTAGTGACAGTCAGCTTTGTACTCCATGAATATTCATAATCAATATAAATAAATAAATAAATAAATAAATAAATAAATAAATAAATAAACAGAACAGTCAGGATCCAAAGGAATAAGAGCTTTACTCACACTTTAAGCACCAACTTAGTTTCAGCAAAATATCTATTATTAATGTGAATTATATTTGCTCTGAAATTTTATACTCAATTTGTAAATTTATTTTGGTTTCATAATTGTGTAAGAGCTATAAGTACATATGCACACCTCATAGTTTTTGTTTATGCACAGTTTGGTAAAATAATTATAAAAATAATTTAATTCAAAAAAATATTGCTATTTGGTTACTACTAGGATTCTCTGAGCTACCTAAATGTGTAAGTATCTCATCATTTATTGAATCACTGACTTATATCTTATATCTCCATAAAAACCTTTTAACCTGTCATCTAACTGCAAGTGTTTTACCAATTTGGCAACTGTGTTACTCTGCGCTTTCCCCGTTTATGCTTTCTGCGTCAGAGAACATTCAGCTTCAAACAAATGTTTTGCATGTGGTTTTGATGTTGCCCATATTGCATGGATATTTAAAATTTATCTGTGTGATCTTTGCATCCATGACCATCACAGAAAGCATTCATGAGGCATATACAATTCATGGAAATAAAGAATTAAAAGATAATACAAATCTTTCCATTAACTTTTTGAAGTACCCTAAGGTAGTAGCCGTTACTGCAGCTCATCAAATGTTTTCGGTTCTCCTGCTTTATGGCTCAAAAACAGAATTTGTGTTCTTCCTTATTTGAGGGAGGGCAGGGTCATGTGACCAATTCTAGCCAAAGACTTGTGAGTACGAGTGAAACCTGTCACTTCTTAGAAAAACATTTAATTGCCAGTGAGATTTTCCAGAAATCTATTTTCACTCTGGTACAGTGCAGTCACTGTATACACCAACATTCAAAGCGTTTGCTATCCGTCAGGCTTGCTTTCTGAGTGATCAGAGGGGTTGATCATGATGGACATGTAAAATGAGCAAAATGTAAATATTTGTTGTTTGAACCACCAAGACTTGGGATTGATTGCTACGACAGCATCACCTAGTCTATCATAAATGATACAAAATCAGAACCAGAAGAGGACGTTGCTGCAATAAAACAAAGCTAATTATGTAGCAGTGTCTGAAGGATGGGTCATCTGAAGGTGAAAAAATTCAAGAGTGGAAATCCTTGTGATTCGGTGGCCAAAAAAAAAAAAAAAAATTGGTTAAATGATCATCTGAGATAATTTGGACATCAGAATATACAGGTAAGGATTTTGTAGTGCTCAGAAAAGAGGTTGGACATCAGAATAATAGTAGCCAAGGTTAGATTCTATTAGCTGCATTTGACAAGATATTGTAATTAAGAAATACACACAAAAAGTATTTACATTTTGCAATGATAAATTTTAAAAATAAAAAAGAAATAACCTCAGTAAATAATTAGCCTATTTAAAAGCATGGATAAGAGAGTATGCAAAAAAAATTCAGAAATAAGAAAATTTTCAAGTTGGGAAAAGCAACTACTTCTTGCAGGAGGATTCAATCAAATGGGGGATCATTATACTGATTGTTAAAACCTCTGAAAGAATCAATGTAGTTCCCTGAAAACCTCTTTCATTGATGAAATTGTTTAAGAAAAGTTCTCATGGTGTAATATGCCAACTAAAGCCTAATAAGCTCAAGTTATCTATGATAAAAAAAAAGGATGTCCCAAACAGAATTGTGGCACATGGAACTCTCTGGACTCAAATTGTGAAGAAGCTAAGTTATTGAGACAGTTGTACTCTCAAAAGAACCATAACCTACACTAAAAGAGACTGTGACTGCCCAAGGTTTAAAACGGCTTTCTCTGGAAAAGAATCAGGCTGAGAATACTACTCAATGTTCAAGGAGGATGGATTTTTCCAATTTGAACTTCAGATGTGGCCAAGAATTATAATAGAGAGGGGAAAATCTGAAAGTGATGCAAAGAGCCACAAAGAATGCTAGACTAAGGGACCCATCTCACGGGGACTGAGGGTTGCGATCCGTTGCCGGACACGGAAAAAGACAAAAAAAAAAAAAAAAGAATATACAGGTAAGGATTTTGTACTGCTCAGAAAAGAGGTTGGACATCAGAATGATAGTAGCCAAGGTTAGATTCTATTAGCTGCATTTGACAAGTTATTGTAATTAAGAAATACACACAAAAAATATTTACATTTTGCAATGATAAATTTTAAAAATAAAAAAGAAATAACCTCAGTAAATAATTAGCCTATTTAAAAGTAGGGATAAGAGAGTATGCAAAAAAAATTCAGAAATAAGAAAATTTTCAAGTTGGGAAAAGCAACTACTTCTTGCAGGAGGATTCAATCAAATGGAAGATCATTATACTGATTGTTAAAACCTCTGAAAGAATCAATGTAGTTCCCTAAAATCCTCTTTCATTGATGGAATTGTTTAAGAAAAGTTCTCATGGTGTAATATGCCAACTAAAGCCTAATAAGCTCAAGTTATCTATGATAAAAAAAAAGGATGTCCCAAACAGAATTGTGGCACATGGAACTCTCTGGACTCAAATTGTGAAGAAGCTAAGTTATTGAGACAGTTGTACTCTCAAAAGAACCATAACCTACACTAAAAGAGACTGTGACTGCCCAAGGTTTAAAACGGCTTTCTCTGGAAAAGAATCAGGCTGAGAATACTACTCAATGTTCAAGGAGGATGGATTTTTCCAATTTGAACTTCAGATGTGGCCAAGAATTATAATAGAGAGGGGAAAATCTGAAAGCGATGCAAAGAGCCACAAAGAATGCTAAACTAAGGGACCCATCTCACAGGGAAAATCAGGGAATATTCAAGGAGCATTTTTTACCACCAGTGTAGGGGTATATCAAAAAGTTTGCCCAGTGGTTATTTCAAGATTGCTATGGGTTACTATATATGTATCTAACATATCCCCCTTTCTAAATGTGGNAAGGGACCCATCTCACAGGGAAAATCAGGGAATATTCAAGGAGCATTTTTTACCACCAGTGTAGGGGTATATCAAAAAGTTTGCCCAGTGGTTATTTCAAGATTGCTATGGGTTACTATATATGTATCTAACATATCCCCCTTTCTAAATGTGGGTATTGAGGGCAGTTTTCCAGTATCTGTTTCACCATTGTATATCTTTATCTGTGGATTCAGATAAAGCCTGGATCAAAAAGAGCCATTTCTGGTCCAGATGTACAGAATTTCACATATAACCCCCTCATGCAAAGATGACTATGCATTGCCCAAATATTCTCAATTCTTACATTGATATTATGATTAGCTAGGACTTAATATTTATTTTGAGGACCGAGTAAATATGTATTATATGAATAAAGGAGAGTAAATAAGATTGCCTCAGTCTGTTCAGGCTGCTATTTAAAAATACCATGCATGAACTGGGTAGTTTATAAACAATAGAAATTTATTTTTCACAGATCTGGAGGCTGTGAAGTCCAAGATCAAGGCACCAGCAGATTTGATGTTTGGTGAGGGCCTGCTTTCTTACAGATGGTGCCTTCTGCTGTATCCTCACATGGTGGAAAGGGCAAGGCAGCTCTCTGGGGCCTCTTTTATAAGGGCACTAGTCCCATTCATGAGGGCTCTGCCCTCCAAAAGGCCCCATCTAATATCATCACCTTGGGGGTTAGGATTTCAACATGTGAATTTGGGGATGACATAAACATTCAGACCATAGCACAGATATTTGGTGATTAATAGAGTAAATTGTGGTCATCATAAGTACTGTTCAGCAAATATCGTTGGTTCTTTCCTTTCTAGATACTTGATAGGATTGATTTTTTTCAGCCTGCTTTGACTTCAATGTAAACAAGTAACTGGATATAGCTTTTGAGTTGTCAGTGAAAGTGCTGATGCGTAACCTCTTTTGCCTCTGGAGTAGTAGCCAGCAAAATTTGAGCTGATGGCTATAAGTTATAGATGACTTTGAGGAGCAGAGTAGCTTGCCAAACATCCGTGGACATGAATAATGACAGCAAACAATAAAACTATGATTTTTGAGTCCTTGAGATTTTGGGGGCGGGTGGGAGTTTGTTTGTTACTATAGAGTTATTTGGCCTATGCTGACTACAGCATACCTTTTCCAAATCAATCATGTAAGCTCTTTCTTTCATAAATAAGCATATTTTTTCTAGACATAACTAAAAGTAGATTCCATGCATAACAACAAAATATTTTAAGAACTTGACATTGAAAAAAAGAAAACCACTTTTTATCTAGCCAATGCAAAACTCTTTGGAATGTAAAACCTCAATACTACATATAAATCTAATTTAAACATGAGTGTATGTATTATTAATCCCTTATATTCCAGGTATAGACCATAAATAATGGCATTCAAAGAACAGAGTTGTCACATTCAACTTAGAAAAGGAGTCGGTTAACCTTTAAAATAAGACATGATTACTTCCACTCTGCTCAAAGTTTTGGAGCTAACCTAATTTAGTCTGAAAATTGAAAGAGTGTATTTTTAAAAATATGTATCTCAAACATCATTGTTCTTATTTTTTCTGATCTCAGGTTGACAAAGAATACTATCTCCAGAAGGCTTATTTAACTGATTCCTCTTCGTTTTTTTAATTTTTTTAAATTAATTTATTTATTTTTATTATGAATATTCATGAGATTCAAAGCTAAATGTCACCCCTCATGCCCATGATGTGAGGGCCAGATTCCTACTGGCAGCATACCCATTACCAGAAATTACTTTTGTACCCTGTGTCTCCCACCCAGTTATCCCCCAACCGCCCTCTCCGTTCACCTCCCCCCCACTCCACTTTGTAGCCCTAGGAATGTTCCCTCCCTCTGTAAGACCAATGCACTACTGTGGACTTTCTTTCCTTCCTTCTTTCTCTCTTAGCTCCCACATATGAGTAAGTACATGTGTTATTTATCCCTCTGTGCTTTGTTTATTTCACTCAACATAAGTTTTTCCAGGTTCATCCATGTTGTTGCAAATGGGAGAATTTCATTCTTTTATATGGCACGGTAGTATTCCATGGTGTATATATACCACAGTTTCCTTATCCAATCATTCACTAATGGACATTTACGATATATATATACCGCAGTTTCCTTATCCAGTCATCCATCGATGGACATTTAGGTTGGTTCCATATGTTGGTTATTGTAAACAGAGTTGTGATGAACATGGGAGTGCAGAAAGTGAGGAATATATAAAATGTCCAGAATATCTCTAGTGTCTCAATAAAACTAAATGCTCTATTATTAATAATGCTGATTGTCAAATGAAAAATCTTCATATCAAGATAAATTCCTTACCACTGAACCTTCCCTAAAGATAATTGAATTCAAGGCCTCAAAGTTGTACGTATTTCACAATAGCAATTTTTGTTTCCAGTTTTTGCCATTGCTTTGTCTATGTTTTCCAATAGACAGGAAGATTATGAAGGCAGGATTTTGAAATCTTTAACACCTATTTAACCAGATGTGTGCCTCCAAAATCAATCTAGTAAGTATTTAAAGAGAAATTGGTAGAAAAGAGGTATTGAGAGGTCTGCAAAAAGAAGCAAACAACAACAAAAAAAAACATTACGTTGAAAAAAACATTATATGGGTTGACCATTGAATAGACACATTTTGGTGTGTATATTCATACTACTGTAAAACCATTATTATCCTAAATATTTAATTTTTGCTTTTACCCCATATTCCTCTCTTTCTCCTTTAGTCCAACTAATGATACAAAAATGAGGTTTTACTCTCTTAATATTAAAATAAAATAACTCATCTATCTCAGAAATCACCTTCTTGTCTCTCCTGGGATGGCCACTATACCTCTAGAATTTAGGTAAGTTCAAGAGTGTGAATAATTTATTCAATCTAAACTGTGAGTCCTAGTTATAGTGGACAAACAGGAACATATAAAATGATCACTTCATTAGCAACTCCTGTTCCTGCTGATAAATTAGTTGGGGGGCTTCTATAACCAGTGTCAAGAACACAGTAACAAAGAAAAAAAAAAAATAAAGAAAAAGAAAACCTAGAGTCTTTGTGTCCGTGGCCTACATCCACAATTCTGCTCCTCCACATGTGCCACACCATCCTTAAACTCTCCCGGTTTCATCCCTGGTAAATCCTTATTTTTCTCANAAATTAGTTGGGGGGCTTCTATAACCAGTGTCAAGAACACAGTAACAAAGAAAAAAAAAAAATAAAGAAAAAGAAAACCTAGAGTCTTTGTGTCCGTGGCCTACATCCACAATTCTGCTCCTCCACATGTGCCACACCATCCTTAAACTCTCCCGGTTTCATCCCTGGTAAATCCTTATTTTTCTCAGTAGTTCTTTCACCTTTTATTCCAAATTAAAATCTATATGGCCCCTTTACTTTAAAAAGCTGACCTACTGGTATAACGTTGGCTCATCACACAGTCTGAGTTGGTCAATTTTTTTGTCATATTGCTCTATAGTACTCCTTTTTCCTCAGTTCCATACTGAAAAATTAAAAGAAGCAAACTATGTATATTAAAAGTCAAATATAACAGTCCCTGAAGTGGGTTCCTTGGCCTTTCCTTGCCCTTACCTCAGGAATGCACAGATGCTCTTTCCAGATATAGCAATGCAGAAACGTGATCTCTGTTTTGACATACCACTAACCCACTTTTTTATTCCCTTAAAGTACAGTCTTATTTGATTCTAAGCTAGCCCAAATAACTCAGT
>NW_007733111.1:109099-109808 GCF_000696425.1 Galeopterus variegatus | reverse complement strand
AAATTATGATTATACAAGACTGCATTGGAATAACTTCCCCAAATTAGGCCTCTGCCATTTATTGCCTGCTATTTCTTGAACTCCTCAAAGACATATTTCAGACGTTTCCTAAATGAGTCTGTCAGTTACAATCATCTTGATGTTATCTGTACTGTTCTCCTGCTCCACACCTGTAAGTCGAGTCTATGCAGTCCATTCTCTAAACAACTGCATAATTCTCACTAGTACCATTTCTCCCTAGAAGTTCAATATCATGGGAAGGAAATGCATTGAAATGATTGCCAAATTGTTGAAGGATACTGACAAAGGTAAGGAAAATTCTTCCTCACCTTCTCTGTATCTCACCTTGTAACATGGTACCAAAATTAACTCTATTTTTGCCCTGGAACTGAACAGTTCCATCACTTCTGGTGTAAAAGTCTTTTAAAGACTCATAAAAAATAGTCCACTGTTTTTTGCCACTCACTCTTCTCAGTATAAGAAATAAATGAGTCTAAGAAGTTCACATTTTCATAATGATTTCCTTCTGTTACTCCCTATTTCCTTACCATTCAGGTTAGAAAATAAAAAATCCTATAAAAGGATATCAACTTCAGACCACAACCAGGTCTGAAATAACTCTCGCTGGTAAAATTCCAATGAATATCAGCTCACAACACATGCAAAGACCATTAAACCAAAAGTTTATAACTAGCAAAAAAAAAAAAAA
>NW_007733111.1:102001-108743 GCF_000696425.1 Galeopterus variegatus | reverse complement strand
TTTAAAGACTCATAAAAAATAGTCCACTGTTTTTTGCCACTCACTCTTCTTAGTATAAGAAATAAATGAGTCTAAGAAGTTCACATTTTCATAATGATTTCCTTCTGTTACTCCCTATTTCCTTACCATTCAGGTTAGAAAATAAAAAATCCTATAAAAGGATATCAACTTCAGACCACAACCAGGTCTGAAATAACTCTCGCTGGTAAAATTCCAATGAATATCAGCTCACAACACATGCAAAGACCATTAAACCAAAAGTTTATAACTAGCAAAAAAAAAAAAAAATCCAGCAAATGTTTAATATGAGAAATAACGAACTTAAGGTAAAGTAAGGATGTTTTCAGATAGGCAACACCCAAGAGTTGCCTCAAACAAGTTTTTATCAATCAGAAATTCTGTAGTTTACAATTCAGGCATAATGACATTAATTTTAATAAAAAGTCCAAAAAGTAAGGCTATGAATAAGGATAATGCTAAGTATATGGGTATTCTAATGAACTGTGTCAAATGACGATAATAATGACGTCTTGAGCATTCATAAAACATAATAGAACTAATTAATAACGATAAAATTCTATAAATTAGAGGGAGAGTGATTCAATTATTTTAATATTTCTGTAATACCTAAAAGGGGGATAGAGTTTTTGTTAAACTTTAAAGTTTGATATATTAAATTGGCAGATTAAAATTCCTAGAGTAACCACTAAAAGAAGAGAAGTAAAGTGTATAACTTCCAGAAGAGTAGAGTGAGAAAAATAGAACGAGAGGAAAAATATCAAAAAAACATTTTATCAAAGGGGGGGGGAAGACAAGAGGGAAAAAGAAAAAAAGGAAGAAGTGAGTCAAATGGTCAATATTAGTTAAGTAGAAGAGTAGAGTGAGAAAAATAGAACGAGAGGAAAAATATCAAAAAAACATTTTATCAAAGTGGGGGGGAAGACAAGAGGGAAAAAGAAAAAAAGGAAGAAGTGAGTCAAATGGTCAATATTAGTTAAGCAATAATAGAAAATGCGCACCATTTCACAGCCAGTGGATTGGCAAGAATCAGAACACTGCAGTAATAGTATGTTATAGAGGCTATGAAGCAATGAGCTTACTAACTACACGCAGGTCACTGGTGTGACCACTTTACGAAACAATTTGAAATTAACTGATAAAATCGAATATACAAATATCCTCTAAACAAGCAAGTCACATCTAGGTTTACACCTAGAGTAGCTCCTACATATTTGCACAGAAGGATATGTGTAAAAACATCCAAGCCCACTGTTTACTTGGCAACAACCTAGAAATAACCATCAAGAGTGTAATGGATAAATAAAGAATAATATATTGATTCAAAAGAACTCCATACATCTGAAAAATGGAAAACTACTGCATTCGACCACAAGGATAAACATCAAAAACAACATTGAGAGAAAAACGCAAATTATGGAATGCATGATGTCTTATTCCATTTCTATGAAGTCTCAGAAACTTTCCAAAGTGTTTGACATGTTTTAAATGCTAGTGATAACAAACCTATGTAGGGAATTTTTTTTTTAATGTAGGTAAAAATGATGAACCTAAAATTCAGTTAATGGTTAACTCTGAAGCATAAGACTTTGGGATGCTCATACAAGGTGGTTTTAAGGTACTATTTTTAGGTACTATTCTAAGGTCCTATTCTCTCTTTTAACTGGATAGCAGTATATGGGTGTTCAGTGTATTGTTATCTTTAAAGCTTACTCCTATTTTATTAATATTGTTTTATATTTCTCTAATGTTGAAGAAAAATGAAAAGTAAAAATTAATGCATGAAACAGAGGTTAGAGATGAGGTTGATGATTTCAAGTGCTAGAGAAAAGTTGTCTTTACGGTATAGAAAAGCTGTATTCACTAGTAGCATGTAGGCTCCTGTTTATCCAGCTTCCTAAAAAAGTGCTCTAAATATTTTTATATTAATCCAGTCCCTCGTCCTGTGGTTTTGCCAACCTTCCTTTCTTTCTCCTCTTTGTCATTACATTTTTTTATCCACGGAAATACCTATGAATTTATTGATAGTGACAGATATTCTAAGAACTTTAGGGCATATGCTGGAACACATTTTGATTTTTCAAAATATTTTAACAAGCTATTGATGAATTTTTTCATGTCATGCTGAAAGTGCAGTCATATCACAATTTGATGGTAGTGTCATTTTCACATTTATTGTTGACATTAGGTGGTTTATTTTCCTCCATAAGGTTTTGATTCAATGCTGGCTATTGAATTAAAACCCAAGCATGGTCTACTGGCTCTCAGTATTTTTGCACAAGCATTTTTCTTCCCACACTTTAAATTTTGAGAGTTAGAGGATCGGGACTCCACATGTACTAAAATGTGCTATAAACATTAAAGTGTTGTCTGTTTAGAGATTTTTTCCCTCTAAATGCATTCTGTGGCTGTCCAATACATCTCATGTCTTTCAACTTTTGTCTTGAAAAATAAAAGATTAGTGTTCTGTACTACATCATCCAATATTTAGCTGTTTACATTTTTCTTTATTCTGTTATGACAGGCAAAAGTCTGTGTAAGCATTTCACAAGAGACCCTCAGGTTTTATATTCTCTTTTTTGGCATGTAAAGTAGTTGTAGGAAACTGTAGCAAATCCAAAACTGTACCTTTAGGTCAGTCTGGAACAAGTATAAAATGATTAATATCTGAATGTAGATGTTTTTAAAGCCAGACACTCTTTTGTTTTGTTGGCCTTTAGACTAAGCAAAAATAAAGCATTTGAAAAGAATATAAGCCATGCATTCTGGGTATCAATGCTTTGTTGGCAGATTTGTTCTTTTTCATATCCCAGCTATTTTGTACAGCTTCCAAGTAAATAATACATCTTGGTTTTCTATCTCACAAAGGCCCTCTGTACCCTATCACTAAAAATGTATAAGTATTTTTAAAATCAATTTGGAAAAAATACTGTGGAAGGTATTAGGGTGCTATGGTCAATTAGTGTCCATCAAAAAATTAAAGAAGACACTTTTGTATACAATAAAACAAGAGTGATTGAGAACTCAGTATTAAGTTGAATTTATCCCAGTTCTGGAACACTGAGGCTGTCCACATGGCATGAAACCGCTGAAGTCTTGAATGCATATGTAAGAATTATTTTGCAGAACCGAAGTGCACAGTCCAACATGACATACGCTTCAGAAAGATCAACAATAAAGGAGCAAAGAAAACACACTTAACAGGTAGGAGAGCTTAAAAAAATTAATATAACAATACTTTTGATTAATCTATCTTAATTATAGTTCTACATCTCCTAAATTAACCAAAGCTATGTCTTAACACAGTGCACTATATTACATAATGTACTATAAATTTAAAAACATGTCTATCTTCTTCTGTTTTAATTTAGACTAGTATTCTTTAACCACTTTGGTTATCTCTTCACTTTGTTGGTATTGTCATTCTTGAGAATCTCTACAGTCTTTGCCTGATTGCCCAGTTCTATTAGTTTACCTCTGATTCATCTCTTTCTGTTAATTTTGTAATTTCAAGCTTAGTTTCCAACTAAGAGAGAGACTCTTTTCCAAGTTGTTAAGCATTCTGGTCACTTGTTAACCAGCTCAGACCTCTGCCTTCACAAATATCACCTTTATCATTCTTGTAGTAACTTAATTGATCCAAATTAAACTGAGATGTGCTTCCTGCATTTCCAATGACAGAACCCAAGTCCTTCGAGAGAATCAGGCTGTGCTTTTCCTATTAATGTGTGATTCTTCCTCTTCACAATGGGCTCCTCTGCGAACCATCATTTTAAGTACGTAGATTTCACAGATTAGGTCCACAGAAACTAACCTTTTTGGAAGTGCCAATAGCGCTATTACCTGAAATGTAGTTTTAAAAGTCTTTTCAGTTTTTAAGTAAATTAAAATAGAAATATACATTTTTATTCTCATAATATAAAAAACCATAAATGAGTATTAATCACTCATCATGTGTTCAGGACTGTGCCTGAATGCTATGAGACATAAAAGTTTTGGTGAACCTCAACTCAAAAGCCATTCCTATAGAAAAGAAAAATAGAGACTTTATAAGGTTTATTTGACCCCTAATAAGTTTAGGTGTTCAAAAGTTTAGGCATTCGTGTTCTAGGCCATCATACTACTCTGTCCTTTTCTTTTATGTTTCTAAATATGGCTTATAATATTTTTACTATATTTTGAATATATATGTATATATTATATATACAACTAACATATTCCATAGAACATGAGACCTATGAGAGCAAAGGCACTGTTTGTCTTGCTGATATTATACACCCAAGGCTAAGATATGATAAGCTCATAGATTCTCAAAAATATATGATGCATGTGCCAATTAATAGGAGAAAGAAATCAATAGGGACTTGAACAGTCAGAACACTTTTTGCAGAAGTGGTGAAGCTTAGAAGAAACCCAGGAAGATGTTGAAATTTAAAGAGTCAGAGAAGAAAGTGGAGTTGAAATAAATTCCAGAGTGAGTGATAAGTTAAGCAAAGGAAAGCATGAAATTTTATGGCACTCTCATGGGTTAATAGGAAAATTGGCAAGACTAGAGTAATTGTGCGTAGACAATTAAGTTAGATATATTGTATGAGATCAAATTATAAAGGGTCTTAAAATTAGGTAAAGTAATTAGAATCCTGTGGTAGGATGAGGGAAAGCCATTAAAGTTTTGTTTTTTGGGTTTTGTTTTGTTTTGTTTTTTCTCCAGGGAGCAGCACAAGAAAGCAGTAGTTTAAAGAAATATTACTTACAACATTCCAGGTAGTTTTCTGTCCTGAAGCTATGTGCTGAGTGAATTGGAAAATTTTTGAGTCTGACAGATGACTCAAAGCTAGGTGTTGTTCTCAGATATAAAAGTTCTGCTTATTCCAGATTTTCTGAAAAAACACTGTCTATACAGAACCCCAAACTGTTAATTATTTCACACTTATCCTTACTCTTATATTGCAGTTTTTATTTAATCTGTAGAATAAAATAATACACATCATTTTTCTCAGTTAGCATTGTAAAAATAAATGGAAGCTATAAATAAATGGAAAAGGACTGAATTGTGGTAACTAGCTGAGAAAGTGCTGCCATACACAAACACAAGTCCATGAAAGCCTGGACAGAACTAGTAACAGAGGAACTCCACAAGAAGTTATATGTTTAAGAGATATTTCAAAAGATAAATCAGAAATATTTAGTGAGTAAAAAACATGCATTAAGTGTAACGGAGGATGAGTTAAAGAGAGTTTTATGATTTGCATTACTTACAGGGAATTTAACTGTTCTTTGGAAAGAGAAGAAGCTGAGATGAAAAACTGAGGAAGGGGTTGACTTTTAGGTTTTCACGTGACTGTGAAACATACAAGAGAATGTATCCAAGAGGCAATTTCAAGATATCAAAGAATTCTAATGAAAGACTTGGGAGTCATCAGCAGAGTGAAAAACGTGATGTGTAAAATCACTAAAATAGATCAGATCTCCAAAAGAGAAGGGACATATATCAGAAAGGACAGCAGATTATAATTTATTACTATGTACTTCAAATAATGATCATAACTGTGTGGGGGTAAACATTTTACAAATAAGAAAAATTTCAGAGAATGTTAATATTATATGTAAGGTGAGGTAACAGTTAACATGTAATGTCACAGTAAAGGTACGTTGAAAAAGCCACCTCATGTATTACTGGTGAGAATGTAAACTCCAATAAACTTTCTGTTAAAATTTGGTAATATGTATCAAGAGACATATAAATGTTCATATCTTTTGACACAGTAATAACATTTTGATTAATTTTCCCCTCAAATTAAATACAAACACACACAAATTTATGTGTACCTATATTTGTTGTAGCACTATTAACAAGAGTAAAAATTAAAAGCAGCATAAAGATCCAAAGGACAATATTTGTGCATGTTATAGCATATTTATGCAATTGAATACTGCATAGTCTTTAGAGTCACGTATTTTTTAATGAATATGAGAACATAGAAATGTTTGAAATACTATATAAAATGAGAAAGACAGTAAAAAAGACAAAATAAACTGTTTAGCCAAAGTGCCATTTCAAAAAAAGTAAAAGGTTTACAGACTATATTTTCTTTTAACTTAAAAAGATTACTTTATTAAGTCCCATAGAAAATATTTTATATTGATATAGCTTATATTACTTTATTCAAAGTGCCATTTCAAAAAAAGTAAAAGGTTTACAGACTATATTTTCTTTTAACTTAAAAAGAAGATTACTTTATTAAGTCCCATAGAAAATATTTTATATTGATATAGCTTATATTACTTTATTCAATACCATATGACCCAGCTATCCCACTGCTGGGAATATATCCAAAGGAATGGAAATCATCAAGTCGAAGGTATACCTGTTCCCCAATGTTCATTTCAGCACTCTTTACAATAGCCAAGAGTTGGAACCAGCCCAAATGTCCATCATCGGATGAGTGGATACGGAAAATGTGGTATATCTACACAATGGAATACTACTCAGCTATAAAAACGAATGAAATACTGCCATTTGCAACAACATGGATGGACCTTGAGAGAATAATATTGAGTGAAACGAGTCAGACAGAGAAAAAGAAATACCACATGTTCTCACTCATCGGAGGGAGCTAAAAAACAAACAAAATAATCCCCCCACAAACACACACACACACAAAAACACACACACACAACAACAACTACAAAAAAAAAAAAAAAAACCGGGGGGGGGGGGGGG
>NW_007733111.1:94148-101200 GCF_000696425.1 Galeopterus variegatus | reverse complement strand
CCCCTTTTTCCCCCCTTTTGGGGGGGAAAAAAAAAAAAAAAAAAACAAAAAAATTAATCCCCCCCAAAACACACACAAAAAAAAAAAAACCGGGGGGGGGGGGGAGAGGAAGATATAACAACCACAATTATTATTATTATTTTTTTTGAAGTTCTTACAACAAGCAAATGGAGGGGACACACTTGGGTGGGAGGGGGGAGAGGGAGGAGGGAGGGAGGTTTCGGTGATGGGACATAATAATCAACTACATTGTATATTGACAAAATAAAAATAAAATAAAATAAAATAAAATAAAAAGAAATTGACACTGAATTCTAGCTACTTTCACAACGTTAATAATGGCAAATGTTAGGTAGCTACTGAGAGGCTCTTTTCTAATTGTGGAATATGTTTAGGATTTTAGAGTTTACTGATTTCACTCACTTGCTTTACATATATCTGGAAAATAAGCCATTTAGAAAGGTAAGTTTACAGGAACAAAAGGTCAGAGAAATAAAATCCTTTGCCCCAAATCACACAGGGATTTACCAGAATTAACGTTCTTTGAATCCTAGGTTTTAACAACACATCATTTTTAAAATAATATTTTTATTTTGTGTAAATAATTTTATTCAATAAATAACAATGTGAATGTTATATTTAATATACCTAACATTATCAAAAATTTCTCAAATAAGAAGATGTATTTTTCCACTACTACATAGAACTTCTCTCTTTAACATGACGACAAAATCAAGTCTAAGTTTATTCAGACTCTTAAGTTTGAAGAGTCTTCTGAACTACTTTAGGCTTCCCAGTAAAGGTTTTTATTTACTATAAAACGTCCAGTGCTTTGAATTCTTTAGGTTCTTTAAAAATTCCAGCACATTTTCAAAGAACATGAGCAATTCTAAGGTTCTGTCTACATTTCCTCTTTGGGTAAACAGAGTTTAATTTTATTCAGTTAATTGAATAAAATTGTTAAAAATTAAACAGCAGTGTTGAGAATCAATCATAATCTTTTGAGAGAGAGTCAGTATTTGAATTATGCTCTTTCCAGACATATAAATATAGCCTTCTACTCATGACATTTCTGGAATCTGTTATAAAAGATTTGGAAATGTCTGCAGGCTTTAGTTGCATGGCCTGGTTTATGACAATCTTCAAGCCCATACTTCCTTCAATACTACACCATGGTATGATCTTTTTAAAACACTTAAAGCAACATTGATTTTTGCTAATGTAAGTAAAAATGTGTATGTGGTGATACCAATGCAAACAATTCAATGCAGCTGATAGTTGAGTGTGTAGATTCGGACTTATTACAGTTAAGTTTGGCAATGCCTAGGTAATAACTACTAACAGTGCACCCTAAATTACTAAATTATTAGTGACAACTGGCAAACTAATTTTAACTGGACTGTAATACAAATTCTGATTTTAGAAACATAATATAATAGAGGGAGAAGGTGCTCTGGGATCTAGCATGTGTAGTAGTTTATTTAATGCTACATTTATTAAGTATGTTGGCTACGCGTGCTATTCTATGTCTGGAAATGCTACAATGAATAAAGAGTCCCCTTTCTTCCTACAATTCAACCCTTGCTCCCTGTTGAGCCTCCCTTTCCTGTGGTTGAAAGATTGGCTCCTGCCTATATTGATGAGGCGGGGCACTTAGTACAAACAGGAACATCTGCAGCCATGCCAATTTCACAAATGTATTTCAACGCTAGGTCATCCCACCAAGTTAACTGTGTGTTCTTGAGCTCTGAGGCTGCTCCTAGTGTCAGAAGATACCAGGCCACTGTCATGCTGGCCACATCCTGGCATGAACATGCATCACTTTACTGTCAGGGGGCCCTTTCTTTGACATTTACCTTTTGCCTGGGCAGCAGGCTAGGCCTGCCACAAGCATGTGCCCGAGCACAAATGTCTCCTTGGTGCATCAAGAGGCAAAAAATATGTCTAAAATATACACACATATTACTACCCCCAATCTTGTAGTACCCTATCCACCCAATTTTTAAACCCCAAATCTAGGAGTTGTCTGTGATAGCTCTTTTTTCTTCATCTCCTATATCTAGTCTATCCTCAGCAAGTTTTTCCCACAACCCATCCTCAACTAGTCCATCTTTACCTTGTCCATTGCTACAGGGGAAATCACCTTCATTTCTTTTCGGAACTGTATTGGAATAACCTTTTCATCTTTTTTTATTATTGCATCTGATAATCTCTTTTCAATTAAAATGGTCTTTTTAAACATAAATCAGATCCTGGAATCTCCCTTTCTTAAAAATCCTCCAGTGGTTCCCATCACATATTGAGACATATTACCAGGTTTATGTCCTCAAAATATTACCTGTTTTATAAAGCCTTACTTGTTTCTGCTCCTGCCTATGTCTCCAACCTCAGTCTTCTCTGAGTCACTTTGCTCCAGCCACACTGAACTTCTTTCTGGTCTTTATTATGCCAAGACAGTTTCTGGGTAGTAGCCTTTGACTTGGAAGATCTTCCCTTTGACCTTCACCAGACTGACTGCCCTAGCTGCTTCCTAAATCTCCCTTTAATATCCTCCTTTCCTTTTTGTTTTTATTGTATTTTATTTATTTACTTTTTAATTCTTACTGAATCAAAATTGATTATACATATCTTGGTGGTTCAATGTTGAGATATGTTGATCAAATCAATATTACTAGCATATATATTGTTACAAATCATACTTATTCTTTATGCCCCTTGTTCAATTTCACCCCATCCCCTTTTCGCTCCCCCTCCCCCTTCTAATTACCCTAGATTTCTTCTCTCCCTCTGAAATAATGACGGTTACTTTGTTGATTTGTTGTCTAGATGATCTGACGAATGCTGAGAGGTCTGATAAGGTCCCCCAATATTATCATAGAGCAGATGCTTCTTCTGTCACTCTGGAATGGGCTTTGTGAAGAGAGACATCATCTTCTTTTCTTTTTTTCTACTGGTGACTCTCCTTGTGTCAATGCACTCCAGTGGCTGGTGGACCATCTGTGTGGTGGCTGTGGCATCTAGCCACTTTCACGGCAACCATGGTTATTGTGGTGGCTGTGGTGGTCCACCCACATGGAAGTGATGTTTTTGGCATGCTCCTTGGCACTGGTAGTTTGCTTAGTTGTGGAAGCCGGGGACTGGAACCCAAGGCATGGATCCAGGGACTCGACTCCCCTCTCACAACCAGACACACCATGCCAGTGCCTCAGGGTCCACCCGGGGACCTGAGGTATGGAGCTGGGAAATGTTCACCTTTCTGGAGACAGTTTTCCTTACATGCCCTATCTATAACAGCTTTCCAGTCACTCACCATAATATCATAATACCATATACTGTTATTAAATATTTTTGGTACATTTTTATGTGCTTATGCATACATTGCCAGCCACCTCCTAAGTAGAATGTGAGCTCTTTTACAATAAGGATCTTATTTCTCTTCTTTATTATATTTCTAACAGTATGCCTATGTCTCTGAAACAGTTTAGCAATGACTCCTGTCATAGTCAGGGTCCTCTGAAAAAGAGGTCCCTGAGAAAAGACAGAAGGAAAAAACTAAAATAGGGAGGGAAAGACAGAGAGAGGTTGGGTAGAAAGTTGGGTAGAAATCTCTTAGCTTCAGTGCAGTTATAAGGAATATTCTAAAGGGCCATTGAGGAGTCCTCAAGTGAAAGTTGCCCATCAGAGGGTCCCAATCCTCAGAAATCGGCCTACCTTAGTATCTCTGCCATACCTAGTCATCAGCTGGAAGTAACCAGAGAGAAGAATGGCCTTGCATCAATAAGTGAGGAATTTTAGAGCACAGCTACTGGAGTGTATGGTGAAGTTTCTCCCTACAGTTGGAAATCTCAAAAGTGCATTCTTATAGCCAATTCAGAACGTAAGAGGACTAAAGGTTATTTTTCACTCATATAGACAATACCACATAAAATGCGTGTGTGTGGTAGAATGTGCAGGGTCTTTGGAGAGTATATATACACCCAGTTCACTGTATGCATATAAATACATAATAAATAAAATACAATATATATTATGTAAATATATATATAAACATATAAACTTAATATATATATCACATAAACTAATGATATATATATTCATATAATATTATATATATATATATATATATATATTTTAAATACAAACATAAATTTTAACAAAAAACATTCCTAGAAAAATGAATAGACAGAGTGATCAAAAACATGTTAAAATGGTTACCTTGGGATGGTGAAATTAACAATAATTTTTATTTTTTACTTTCCTGTCTTCTACTTTCAAGTTTTCTTCTACAAATAAGGCCTGCTATTATAAGCAGGAAAAAGGTGATTTTTTTTAAAAATAGAAAACTATGTGATAAATAAAGAAATACATGAAAAAGGGTGAGTGTTTTTTTCCCTCCTTCATGTAGATATCATAAAAATCACACAACTTTGAGATTGAAAACATGTGGAGTATACCAATATTTATAAAGCAAATATAGTGTACAGGGCCTACTTTCTTGTAATTTCAGGTTTAGCCTAACTCTTTAAAAGTACGTATAAAATGTTGACCTTGCAAAAGACAGGAAATTTTCCCCAGGCCTTAATCTCTGTTGTAAGACAAAGAATTGTAGCACAGCAAGGTTGCTCGCTCAAAGGACAGACAAGTTACTGATTGATATGTAAAGATACTGGGAAATTGCTGTAAGGAGAGAGAATGTTTGCTAAAATCAAGCTTTTGTTGGTGGATCGACTTAACTTCTTGCAGATTGCATTATGGAATATCACCTTGTTTGTTTTACTGAATGTTACCAGCTTCTATTGTTAAACTTGTTAAACTACACTTAGCAAAAACCCCACCTATGTTCTCTTCCTGTAACTTCCTGGTCTGGAGAATAAATGCAGGAAGAGAACACCAATTTGGGGTTAATTTCCCATATGGACGGAATGCCTCTGTCTTGAGGGTTCTGGGAGATTAACCCCTTTTGGTGCTTCTCACTACTCAGAAGAGATGGACTTTGAGTAATCTTTGGTGGCTTCGTCACCCAGGGGAAAAGGGGTGACAAATCCGTCGGAGGCAAAGCAGCAGAAATGTTCTAAAAGATTGTAACATATCCAGGGAGTGTGGCCTATACTTTCTTAAAAATTGAACATAGGAATATAAGTTGAATTTTGTCCATGGAATTAAAAAAAAGTGATTTTAGTACAAAATATAAGTATACATAAAACACTGGTTCTTTTCATGAAAGGATTCTAATCTGGAGAAAGAACCATAAGCATTAAAGTTAGTGACAATAAATTAAAAGTTAATGTGCTTACCTAGTCCTCTGCAAGTATTTTCTTCACTGTATTTAATGACAACTTTTTATACTTAGGATTGCCAAATTTAGCAAATAAAATATACTGTATTTGTTTGTCAGGACTGTTATACAAAGTACCACAGACTGGGTGGCTTACACAGCAGAAACTTACGTCTCACAGTTCTGGAGGCTGGAAGTCTGAGACAAGGTGTCAGCAGGGTTGGCTTCTTGTGAAGCCTTTTCTAGTTGGATTGTATATGACCATCTTCCTCTGTGTTCACACACAGTCTGCCTTCTGCAGATATCTCTTTCCTAATTTCCTCTTAAGGACACCAGTGGTACAGGATAAAGGCTGACCCTAATGATCTCATTTTAACTTAATTACCGCTTTAGAGACCCTAACACCAAATGCAGACACATTCTGAGGTACTGGGGTAAGGACTCCAAAGTATGAATTTAGGGAGGGCTCAATTCAACCCATGATATGTATCAAAAATTATTCATTGCTTACTGGAAATTTAAATTTAATAGAGTGTCCTGTATTTTATCTAGCAACCCTTTTAGTATCCTGAAATTGCTCATTGAATTCATGGTTTCATATGTTTTCATTTATTTTTGCATATTTTTAGGCTCGGTATTTTTGGAATCAGTGGTTTAAACATCACAGAAGAAATCACTTTATCTGAAATTCATATTTCATTCTTATTGCTAACAAAGAAATTCCTTTGATTTAAAAGGAATGCCTGTTAATTTGAAATCAAATCCCTGAGCCGGTACATTCTCCTTTAAAGGTTAATTGCATGTAAACTACGTAAAGTAATACTACACTTAATTCACCTTTTGCATGTTCTTCAATTGATTAAAACAAGAGAATCTCCTGGAATACTTTTAATATCTGATCACCAAAGAACCAAGTCTAATGGGGTTAGCATCACCTACTTTAATTACATGTGTTTGTAAAATCTGGACTCTTTGACCTTATATTTAAATAATAATCTGAACAGAAGAAAATTTTTTGCTAAAAATGCTTTTTCTATCTTTGCTAAATTAATAGCTCTGATTTCTTTACAATTCTGGTGTGCTGAAGTTCACTTACATTATAGTTGGACATAACATGTAATTCCAGGCATTAGAAAGATTAGCTTTATCCAAGCAGCAGACAGACACTAACCATACTGGTTTAGCCAGACCCATTTTCTTAAAAAATAGGATTTTTGCATTGTGATTTATTTTACATTTTGAAATACTTATGAATTACAAATAATGTTGATATTTAATACTAGAATTTTGCAGTCACTAAAGATAGTGACTAAAGATAGACCTAATGTCACCGTACTTTGCTTTTATTCCAGACATATTACCAATTATTTACAGATAATGCAATGTTAGTTATAATACATATAATCAAAACAATAAAAAAAGCATTGAAAAAATTGTGTATGGTATACAATTCATCAAATCTAAAGTTTTAGCAGGGGTAAAAAGAACATGTATTTTGAAATTAGATAGAACTGGATAGAACTGGGTTTTCCTTACAACCTTATCACTTAATGGAAAATTGAGCAAAAGAAACTGTTTTATTAAGTCTCTAATTTTTTATGTGAAAATAATCATTCCCATCATAAATCTGATACAAAATGAGATGAAATATTAAATATTCTAAGACTCTCATAGTTGTAATTATTAACAATAGCTGGGTGGGGAATTCATCAATGCTATACTAACAGAATTATTTGTTTATACTTTTAATTTTCCACAATTTTCAGATGTCTGAGAT
>NW_007733111.1:85959-93989 GCF_000696425.1 Galeopterus variegatus | reverse complement strand
AAAAAAAGCATTGAAAAAATTGTGTATGGTATACAATTCATCAAATCTAAAGTTTTAGCAGGGGTAAAAAGAACATGTATTTTGAAATTAGATAGAACTGGATAGAACTGGGTTTTCCTTACAACCTTATCACTTAATGGAAAATTGAGCAAAAGAAACTGTTTTATTAAGTCTCTAATTTTTTATGTGAAAATAATCATTCCCATCATAAATCTGATACAAAATGAGATGAAATATTAAATATTCTAAGACTCTCATAGTTGTAATTATTAACAATAGCTGGGTGGGGAATTCATCAATGCTATACTAACAGAATTATTTGTTTATACTTTTAATTTTCCACAATTTTCAGATGTCTGAGATTTCAATATAATTTGAAGAAAATTATATTTAATGATATTATCTCAGGAACTGGTTATTATTGATTATAGGATTTGGCAAGATAAGATGCAGTGCTATGGTGTTTTTGAATAGCCATTTAAAACATGTAAATACTTTTTAGAATTTTAGTGTTTTTATATGTCTCTAAATGTATCTGTTATTCAGTTTTCAAAGTAGTGCTTTACTTAATATCACATTAGAATATTAGAATTAAGTAAAATTCTTCTTATAAAAGAATAACACAGACATAGAACCTGAGGAAGTATAACCATAATGGAGGTAAACATAATACGTGTTCTCACATATATCAAAAATGTACAAGTATACTTTAAAAGTTCACAGAAAGATTTGTATTATCTTTTAGTTTTATTTTTCCATGAACTTTTTGAAGTACCCTTGTATATTGTTGTGCTTTTAGTTCTTTAAATGATTCATATCAAGCATTGATGGAACTTTTATTGTGTATCAAATACTATACCAGTTGCTATATGTAGTTTTCTTATTTAATTACCACAAAATCTAGGTAGCAATTGTCTTTACTCCTTAACTTATTAATAAATATACAGGCTTTTAGAAACTCACTTTCTCAAAGACAAAAAGCTGAACGTGGCGATATGAGGATTTGACTAACTTTTTCCAATCAATTAATTTAAATAATCTGCTAAGTGTAGACCTTATTCGATGCTTTATTTATGACTTTTTGTAACATTATAAAAACAAATCAGTTCATTATTCCAAACATTTGGCAACTTGAACAAGAAAACAGTTGTATAAGTTGCACCTGGGACTTGCTTGCTGGTGATCCGTTGGCAAGAGGTTAATGGTAAGGTAGATTTGGAGAGTAAGTACCAACAGTCAGTCTGGGGCAGCTCAACACTAGGTTGATGTAACTACACAGACTCGTTTTGTTGAGCTAAACATACTTTACAGATTCTATGTATTATAAGCCCTTCTGCACAGGGCTGCCAAAGACCTCTGCATTGAAGGCCCTTCAAGTGCATGGGGCTAAGTTTTTCTTATTCTTATATCTTCAAAAATGCCTAATTGCCATTTGTATTATTTTGCTAGGCCTGCTGTAATAGAATACCACTGTGGATTAAAAAACAGAATTTTGTTTTCTTAATGTGCTAGAAGCTGAAAGTTCAAAATCAAGGTGTCAGCAGAGTTGGTATCTGATGAGGTCTCTTTTTCTGTTTGCAGACAGCCACCTTCTCACTGTGTCCTCACGTGGCCTTGCCTCTGTGTGCCCAGGGAGAGAGAGAGATCTCTGGTGTTTCTTCTTCTTATACTGACACGACCAGTCCTATTGGATTAGAGCCCTACCTTATGATCTCTTTTAACCTTATTTATCTCTAAATACAGTTACATTGGGGGTTAGGGCTACAACATGTGAATTTTGGGGGGTACATAATTCAGTCCATAATAACATTTGCTTTTAATCTCCTCTTTAGCATGTAGCATTTATTCATTCCTGTTGTTTCAGTCTTTATCAACGGGAAGATATCATTCCCATTGGAAATAACTGGCTCATTAGCAAAGATTGATGGTTTGAGCATGGATTCAGACACAGGTAGGAGCAAATAATGACTGCAATTCTCAAACAGGTTTTTCGTATACACGAAAATGTCCGCTAATAAAAACACATGCCAAACTAGAAAGATGAAGAGTAATATTGGCTGTGATAGAGCATACAGAGGTTATCTATGGGAAAAACAACAATGACTTTTGGAATGTCAAAATATTCACAGAATACCTACATTGATGTGTTCTGCTGAGAGTGAAATAAACACAAATTCCCTTTGACTATTCAATGACAGAGGTAACTAATCCTTCAGTCTGTAGCTCATTATGCATTGTCATGAAACAGATAATACGATTCCCACAAACCTCTTCTGATTTCATGTCAAACAAATTCTCTCTAAGCCATTTAATGAGCAAATAGACAGAAAAAGCAAACTAGAAGTTTTTGAATAGCCATTTAAAACATGTAAATACTTTTTAGAATTTTAGTGTTTTTATATGTCTCTTCTTCTCTATCTACAACACCACCTGGCAGTCAAAGCTCATGTCAAATTCATCTTTATTTCCCTCTTGCCTAAAATCATCCTTAGTCCACTTAACAAATGTTTGTGATAGCGCAACCAGTCAAATAAGAATTGACTGGTTTTTAACAGAGAGAATTGAATTTGAATTTCAGCCGAAGGCACGTATGCATTTGGTTGTCCTGAGCAAATTACTAGTCTCAGAGTCTTTGTTCGCCTGTTTGAATGAGGGGGAAAATTATACTACTTACACATTGTGTTATTGTTTGAATTAAATGAGATTACAGAGAGATAAAGAGGAAGAAAGAGAGAATAAGGGATGGAGGGAGAGAAGACAGAATGAGAATGCGGGCAAACAGCATAATACTGGCACATATGTTAATTTTACTTGTTATTACTGTTATTATTTCTCTGAAAAGACAACTTTTATGGCTTACTATTTATTTAATACTATTGTTTCAATAAAAACAGAAACTTTAATGTGTATATTATTTTTGATTAACTGGGTAAGTCAATCTCCCATTATGTTTGCTTATATTTATGTTTTTTGCAAACTTCATATTTGAAAAAGGCAACATACAAAAATAAAATAAAACTGTGCTTTTCGTTAACTTCATTTAGTATAATTAAATACCAAAATTCCTTTCTGTGATAATTATTGCAAATAATTTATGTAAGTTGTGAACCCTTTCAAATATTGTAGAAACAGATCTGTGACTGATGCCTCAGAATAGACTAGGTCTCTCTCCACTATGCCCATCTCATTAGTATCACAACTGAGTTAACCAATTGTGTGATTATCTGGTAAAGGTCTACGTTTTCCCATTAAACTATAAATCTTATAATATCAGGGACCATATCTGTTTATTAGTGATCCTTGCTACCTCTTAGAGTTCCAGTGAGACAGCTATTCAAAAATGTTTTGAGGATGAGGAAAAGTAGAGAAAATAAAACTTTAAATATTTATAAACAACACTTAGAATATCACAAAGATTTTTCAGAAATATTATGTCATTTGTCAGAACATTTCTCATTATAAAATAAAAAATTCTGCCAAATCTTGTATTCAGGCCAAAAGGATTTACTGTTAGGAGGGGGAAACAAATCAAAATCTCCACAGTAGCAAGAATAATGGATGGAAATGATTTTTAAATTCTAATAAAGAATAGGATAAAGAGAAGAAAAAATAAAAAAATAAAAAAACCCAACTAGTCAACCAAAAAGCTATTTTTACATTGTGCGGAAATAGAGTAAGAGATGATAGAAGCAGATGGATGGTGGGCTAATTATGAGAAGAGTCACTGTTGTGAGGGGCATCTGAACCAACCACCGTGATGGTTACACAATTGGCAGAAGTTAGGATGATCAGCAGCAGATGTGGTAGCAAAGAAATAGATTCCAGTTCCCCCATAACAATCAGAGATGTCCAAAGATAAAATGAGCTTTATCATGAGGAAATGAGCTTCCTATCACTGAAGGTGTTCACACAAGTTAGACATGTACTTGACATAAGCATAGGATTCAAGCATCAGGTTCCTTTTAGTCAAGAACTTCTTTTTACTGCTGAGTGAGTGAAAATGTTCTTTCTTGGGAACTTCAAATGTACAATAATGAAAGCAATCTTGATGGCTTTCTCTGACTATTCATTTACATGAAAGATTATAGAAACAATCTGATTCCAGAAGTACCAAGTGTAAAGAGATTTTAATGCATGACCTAATGGTATGCCACTCAGTAAAAGGACATAAGAATAATGTAAACCCGTTATTAATTGATTATGGATTGATTACAAGTGATAATCTAGAAAGAACCACATTTTACTCTTTTGTATTAAATTGTTGATTTTAGGATGTTTTTCATTTTGTAACGTTCTAATCACCATTTTTAAACAAGAAATCTCATCATCACTTATTGGCTCTATAAAGAGAGTTTAATGACTGACATATTACTTGATTCATCACCAGAAATGGAGTCAACTACAAAAATTATAGGCACAAGGAATTTACTAAAAATAATTATTTACTAAAATTTAAAAGTCTAGTAAATGTGCATTACCAGATAAAATCTCCATATAACTGTAAGCTTTCTGTAAGACAATGAGGTCGAACATCACACAATTTGTGAGTATGCTATCCAAAATCCAGCATAACATTAATCTGTAGGTAGATGATTATCATTGGAATAGAAGTAGACATTTGGAAAGGTGTGTTTTTTTTTGTTTGTTTCTCATTCAGTCCAGGTTTTAAAACCTTTTTCATTGATTTTTTTTTTTTTTTTTTAAATTTTAGTGGTGGCTAATACATTGCAGGGCTTCCAGTTTCTGTTACTTTCTTCTGAAGTGCATTGACGTTCATTTCAGCAGGCAATTTAATTACTGGCTAGTCACCTTGAACTTGTGCAGGCTTGCTTTACACTTTCTTAAGGCAGACCTGTGGAAAGCCTAAGGGTTTTACCAGCCTTCTAATTTGGCAGTAATCAGAATCCAGACTCTATTTTCTAAGTGAGTCTGTTCAGGCTTGAGTAATACTGTTTTAAGGTGGGTCTGGAGTAAGCCTTATTCTAGGGTGTGGACATTCCTCCAAATGCCTGCTCTTTCTAGGGTGACAGCTGGATTCCTTGATATTCATGAGCACCCTCCATTCTGACTGGTCAAAACTCCAATATCTCCAGGAACTGCTCAAACTTCAGTACATCCATCCCACTCTTAACTCTAAAACAACTGCTTTCTGATCAGCCCCTTATTTTCTCATGTTGAATCTGTAAAACTCAGTCCTATCCAAGATCTTGCATGAAACACTCAGTCAGGGTTCAACATTGACCTGCTCCTTTGCCTTCAGTGCTATGCTCTGGAGATTCCATCAGCAGCTCTAAGCTCTGCCCCTTCTGCTCAGCAGGACTTCCCTGGGTGCCTCGCTGTGCCACAGCCAGGAAATTGCCTGCAGGTAAGTTTCCCTTACTCCAAGCCTAAGAACAGTTTCCTCATGCATTTTGTTCAGTTTAACAGCTCTTAATGTAAGAGGGACTCATAGAAACCAGTCCACATTTCACTACATGAAACATTTAAATACTATTATTTTGGGATTCTTTTTTTTTTTTTTAAGGCTGAGTAAACTTATGAAACTGGAGTGTGTGCAATACAACTTTACGCATTTGTAGATACTTTTAGTACACCTCACAATCCTTCAGTCCCTTTCCCCATTGTCAATTTACATCAAACTTTTTGAAATCCAAATATACCAATTGCTAACTCTCAGAAGGCTAAACCATATTGAAATCTTCATATTTAGTCACATTTGATTTCCGAAAAGTAAGATCTAATCTATTTTCTTCAATATAAAATTATCACACATTTACATTTCCACTAGTATTTGTTGTTATTGAAATAATTAAATATTCTATTTGAGTATTAAATTTAATTGAACTGTAACTAGTTCTGTTTAGTATGACCACACAATTCAACATAATAACTTTGCCCCAAGAGTTTTCCTCCCTAAAAGTGACTCATATGTGTCAAAATGCAGAATTACTTGAAGGGCAAATTCTAAAAAGGGGGGTCATATGGGGTGGTGATAGTTACTTAGTTACTCCCTAATGACAAATGGGGGCTGGTGGGCAACTTTCTGCAAGGTATATCGAGTAGCCACTTTATTATATCCATGAGTATTTGAATACAGGCATACATCTATTTGGGTGAGGAAAGAAAATTCCAAAAAGCAGCTGATTCTGAAGGGTGAAACCATGGAGAACCAATCAGATAATTATGGTCATACATTATATGAATAGAAAATGGCCTGTTGTGTAAAGTTCTGCTCATATCACGCAGCTCCTTTTGGACTTCAAGGGAAACATTGCTTTAATATGGAAGGAGGGCTGTTTAAAACATAAAATGGACCAGTCCATATTGTGCATTCACATGTCTTTTTAGAAAATATTTTTGACAACACACTGTGTTCTAGACAGAGCGATTCTCCTGGGGAAGTAGGCTCAATGAGACACGACACATAGCTCATGGCAGAAAGCATAGCTCAGGTAAGAACATAGACATGAAAGTCAAAATCCCAATAATAATAATAAGTAATAAGTATTTACGAATAAATGATGATATGTAATTACAGACAAAATTTAATTAATATAAAAGTATCTTTTTTATTTACTCTTTTCAACCACTATGAATATTATTTCTAACACTAGTTTTCTAATTTTAACTACAATGTGAGGCCTACATGATGTTTCCAAACATTATCAAATCAGATACTTATGATGTACACTTCTGAGCAACAAACCTCAGTTTTCTTCAGTAAGAGTTTTGATGGGATCTTCAGCCAACTGTTAAAAACTCATAGAAAACTTCTGATTTCTGAAAGACATTTACTTGCAATAATAAAATATTTGCAAAGAAATCCTGGTTTAAATAAAAGTGAACTCCCCAAATAAAGACAGAATCTGTGTGTGCGTGTGTGTGTGTGTGTATAAATTAAATTAGTATATTACAGTCAAAATTCTAATTAGATACCTTTGGGGTTTGTTTTGTAAAAACAGAATAAGAGATTTATGGGCTTTGGGAAGGTAGGAAGAAATGAACAAATGAGGGGGGAAAGAAAGAAAGAAAGAGAAAAATAACAAAATAAGGAAACACAAGAAAGCAAGCAAACAAAAGATCATCAAGAGCATAGCTTATCTGAGGATTTAAAGCTTTCAAAATACCCTGTCTTTTATCCTTTGGAATGTAAGGCTTTTAGACATGTGGATATTTGGGAATCCATGGAACTTGATATTTCCCATGTTCACTAGGACTAGGATTAGTTCAAGGGAAAATAAAACACCAATTTCACTTTTTTTAGTTTTAACTTGAGAATTAATTTTCCTATCAGAAGAGTTGTATATGGGCCGGCCCAGTGGCGCACTGCTACAGTGCGCTGCTTGGGGAGCGCGGTGGCGCTCCCGCCGAGGGTTCGGATCCCACATACAGACCGGTTCCCGCTCACTGGCTGAGCGAGGTGTGGGAGCAACACCGAGGGTTGCGATCCCGTTGCCGGTCCCGGTCCTCCCGGTCCGGTATGGGCGCGACACTGAGGGTCGCAATCCGTTGCCGGACACGAAAAAAGACAAAAAGGAAAAAAAAAAAAAAAGAAGAGTTGTATATAAGCTCAAAACATGAAATGCCAGTATGAACAGTCAAAACTAACTGCTTTTATTCTTTAAAATTAGAAAACTAGTGTTAGAAATAATATTCATAGTGGTTGAAAAGAGTAAATAAAAAAGATACTTTTATATTAATTAAATTTTGTCTGTAATTACATATCATCATTTATTCGTAAATACTTATTACTTATTATTATTATTGGGATTTTGACTTTCATGTCTATGTTCTTACCTGAGCTATGCTTTCTGCCATGAGCTATGTGTCGTGTCTCATTGAGCCTACTTCCCCAGGAGAATCGCTCTGTCTAGAACACAGTGTGTTGTCAAAAATATTTTCTAAAAAGACATGTGAATGCACAATATGGACTGGTCCATTTTATGTTTTAAACAGCCCTCCTTCCATATTAAAGCAATGTTTCCCTTGAAGTCCAAAAGGAGCTGCGTGATATGAGCAGAACTTTACAC